>NW_027315824.1:0-100000 GCF_026437365.1 Eucyclogobius newberryi
AACCAGGTCTAAACCAGGACTAAACCAAACTAAACCAGGACTAAACCAGGTCAAAACAAGGGCTAAACTAGGTCTAAACCAGGACTAAACCAGGACTAAACCAGACTAAACCAGACTAAACCAGGTCTAAACCAGGACAAAACCACACTAAACCAGGTCTAAACCAGACTAAACCAGGACTAAACCAGACTAAACCAGGATTAAACCAGACTAAACCAGGTCTAAACCAGGACTAAACCAGAACTAAACCAGGACTAAACCAGGACTAAACCAGACTAAACCAGGTCCAAACCAGCTCTAAACCAGGACTAAACCAGGTCTAAACCAGACTAAACCAGGACTAAACCAGACTAAACCAGGTCTAAACCAGGACTAAACCAGCTCTAAGCCAGGAATAAACCAGGACTAAACCAGCTCTAAACCAGCTCTAAACCAGGACTAAACCAGGACTAAACCAGGACTAAACCAGGACTAAACCAGGTCTAAACCAGACTAAATCAGGGCTAAACCAGGACTAAACCAGACTAAACCAGGTCTAAACCAGGACTAAACCAGGACTAAACAAGGACTAAACCAGGTCTAAACCAGGACTAAACCAGGACTAAACCAGGACTAAACCAGGACTAAACCAGGTCTAAACCAGGACTAAACCAGGACTAAACCAAGTCTAAACCAGGACTAAACCAGGTCTAAACCAGGTCCAAACCAGGACTAAACCAGGTCTAAACCAGACTAAACCAGGTCCAAACCAGGACTAAACCAGGTCTAAACCAGGACTAAACCAAGTCCAAACAAGGAATAAACCAGGTCTAAACCAGGTCTAAACCAGACTAAACCAGGACTAAACCAGACTAAACCAGGACTAAACCAGACTAAACCAGGACTAAACCAGACTAAACCAGGGCTAAACCAGGTCTAAACCAGGACTAAACCAGGACTAAACCAGACCAAACCAGGACTAAACCAGGTCTGAACCAGGACTAAACCAGGACTAAACCAGGAGTAAACCAGACTAAACCAGGACTAAACCAGGACTAAACCAGACTAAACCAGGACTAAACCAGACTAAACCAGGACTAAACCAGACTAAACCAGGACTAAACCAGGTCTAAACCAGGTCCAAACCAGGACTAAACCAGGTCTAAACCAGGTCTAAACCAGGACTAAACCAGACTAAACCAGGACTAAACCAGGTCTAAACCAGGTCTAAACCAGGGCTAAACCAGGACTAAACCAGGACTAAACCAGGTCCAAACCAGGACTAAACCAGGACTAAACCAGACCAAACCAGGACTAAACCAGGACTAAACCAGGTCTGAACCAGGAGTAAACCAGACTAAACCAGGGCTAAACCAGGTCTAAACCAGGTCCAAACCAGGACTAAACCAGGACTAAACCAGGTCCAAACCAGGACTAAACCAGGACTAAACCAGACCAAACCAGGACTAAACCAGGACTAAACCAGGTCTGAACCAGGAGTAAACCAGACTAAACCAGGACTAAACCAGGACTAAACCAGACTAAACCAGGACTAAACCAGACTAAACCAGGCCTAAACCAGGACTAAACCAGACTAAACCAGGACTAAGCCAGACTAAACCAGGACTAAACCAGGTCTAAACCAGGACTAAACCAAACTAAACCAGGACTAAACCAGGTCAAAACAAGGGCTAAACTAGGTCTAAACCAGGACTAAACCAGGACTAAACCAGACTAAACCAGACTAAACCAGGTCTAAACCAGGACAAAACCACACTAAACCAGGTCTAAACCAGACTAAACCAGGACTAAACCAGACTAAACCAGGATTAAACCAGACTAAACCAGGTCTAAACCAGGACTAAACCAGAACTAAACCAGGACTAAACCAGACTAAACCAGGTCCAAACCAGCTCTAAACCAGGACTAAACCAGGTCTAAACCAGACTAAACCAGGACTAAACCAGACTAAACCAGGTCTAAACCAGGACTAAACCAGCTCTAAGCCAGGAATAAACCAGGACTAAACCAGCTCTAAACCAGCTCTAAACCAGGACTAAACCAGGACTAAACCAGGACTAAACCAGGACTAAACCAGGTCTAAACCAGACTAAATCAGGGCTAAACCAGGACTAAACCAGACTAAACCAGGTCTAAACCAGGACTAAACCAGGACTAAACAAGGACTAAACCAGGTCTAAACCAGGACTAAACCAGGACTAAACCAGGACTAAACCAGGACTAAACCAGGTCTAAACCAGGACTAAACCAGGACTAAACCAAGTCTAAACCAGGACTAAACCAGGTCTAAACCAGGTCCAAACCAGGACTAAACCAGGTCTAAACCAGACTAAACCAGGTCCAAACCAGGACTAAACCAGGTCTAAACCAGGACTAAACCAAGTCCAAACAAGGACTAAACCAGGTCTAAACCAGGTCTAAACCAGACTAAACCAGGACTAAACCAGACTAAACCAGGACTAAACCAGACTAAACCAGGACTAAACCAGACTAAACCAGGGCTAAACCAGGTCTAAACCAGGACTAAACCAGGACTAAACCAGACCAAACCAGGACTAAACCAGGTCTGAACCAGGACTAAACCAGGACTAAACCAGGAGTAAACCAGACTAAACCAGGACTAAACCAGGACTAAACCAGACTAAACCAGGACTAAACCAGACTAAACCAGGACTAAACCAGACTAAACCAGGACTAAACCAGGTCTAAACCAGGACTAAACCAGGTCCAAACCAGGACTAAACCAGGTCTAAACCAGGTCTAAACCAGGACTAAACCAGACTAAACCAGGACTAAACCAGGTCTAAACCAGGTCTAAACCAGGGCTAAACCAGGAACAAACCAGGACTAAACCAGGACTAAACCAGGACTAAACCAGGTCTAAACCAGGACTAAACCAGGACTAAACCAGGACTAAACCAGGACTAAACCAGGTCTAAACCAGGACTAAACCAGGACTAAACCAGGACTAAACCAGGACTAAACCAGGACTAAACCAGGACTAAACCAGGTCTAAACCAGGACTAAACCAGGACTAAACCAGGACTAAACCAGGTCTAAACCAGGACTAAACCAGGACTAAACCAGGACTAAACCAGGTCTAAACTAGGTCTGAATCAGGATTCACCTTCCATTCGGCGCCATCCCGGTCCCGCCTCCTTTCGTCTGATTGGCGCTTCAGGCCTCTCACAGATGTGTGGCGAATCACAGCGGCCTCTCTGGGCAGAGGCGGGACTTCAGGCTGAGAGTCATCATTGTCATAGAAACCACAGGGCAGGGGGGGCCGCGGGGGAGGCGAGTGGGTGTCGGCCTGGAGAGAGACCGGGTTTATATCTGGGATCTGGACCGGATTACAGGGATCTGGACTCGACTAAAGGGATCTGGACTCGACTAAAGGGATCTGGACTCGACTAAAGGGATCTAGACTCGACTAAAGGGATCTGGACTCGACTACAGGGATCTGGACTCGACTACAGGGATCTGGACACGACTACAGGTATCTGGACACCACTACAGGGATCTGGACACGACTACAGGGATCTGGACACAACTAAAGGGATCTGGACTCGACTACAGGGATCTGGACACGACCACAGGGATCTGGACACGACTACAGGGATCTAGACTCGAATAAAGGGATCTGGACACGACTACAGGGAACTGGACACGACTACAGGGATCTGGACTCAACTACAGGGATCTGGACACGACTACAGGGATCTGGACACCACTACAGGGATCTGGACTCGACTAAAGGGATCTGGACTCGACTAAAGGGATCTGGACTCGACTAAAGGGATCTGGACTCGACTAAAGGGATCTGGACTCGACTAAAGGGATCTAGACTCGACTAAAGGGATCTGGACTCGACTAAAGGGATCTGGACTCGACTAAAGGGATCTAGACTCGACTAAAGGGATCTGGACTCGACTAAAGGGATCTGGACTCGACTACAGGGATCTGGACACGACTACAGGTATCTGGACACCACTACAGGGATCTGGACACGACTACAGGGATCTGGACACAACTAAAGGGATCTGGACTCGACTACAGGGATCTGGACACGACCACAGGGATCTGGACACGACTACAGGGATCTAGACTCGAATAAAGTGATCTGGACACGACTACAGGGAACTGGACACGACTACAGGGATCTGGACTCAACTACAGGGATCTGGACACGACTACAGGGATCTGGACACCACTACAGGGATCTGGACTCGACTAAAGGGATCTGGACTCGACTAAAGGGATCTGGACTCGACTAAAGGGATCTGGACTCGACTAAAGGGATCTAGACTCGACTAAAGGGATCTGGACTCGACTAAAGGGATCTGGACTCGACTAAAGGGATCTAGACTCGACTAAAGGGATCTGGACTCGACTAAAGGGATCTGGACTCGACTACAGGGATCTGGACACGACTACAGGTATCTGGACACGACTACAGGGATCTGGACACAACTAAAGGGATCTGGACTCGACTACAGGGATCTGGACACGACCACAGGGATCTGGACACGACTACAGGGATCTAGACTCGAATAAAGTGATCTGGACACGACTACAGGGAACTGGACACGACTACAGGGATCTGGACACGACTACAGGGATCTGGACACGACTAAAGGGATCTAGACTCGACTAAAGGGATCTGGACACGACCACAGGGATCTGGACACGACTACAGGGATCTAGACTCGAATAAAGTGATCTGGACACGACTACAGGGAACTGGACACGACTACAGGGATCTGGACTCAACTACAGGGATCTGGACACGACTACAGGGATCTGGACACGACTACAGGGATCTGGACACGACTAAAGGGATCTGGACTCAACTACAGGGATCTGGACTCGACTACAGGGATCTGGACACGACTACAGGGATCTGGACACGACCAAAGGGATCTGGACACGACTACAGGGATCTGGACACGACTACAGGGATCTGGACACGACTACAGGGATCTGGACACGACTAAAGGGATCTAGACTCGACTAAAGGGATCTGGACACAACTAAAGGGATCTGGACTCGACTACAGGGATCTGGACACGACTAAAGGGATCTGGACACAACTAAAGGGATCTGGACTCGACTACAGGGATCTGGACACGACCAAAGGGATCTGGACCGGACTAAAGGGATCTGGACCGGACTTACCCAGTTCAGCTCGCTCTGGAACACGTTGGGGGTTGAAGGCACTGACTCTTGAACTGAAGGCACTAACTTCCTCTCTGTTGACCAATCAGAACACAGGAAATGACCTCACAGAACACACAAACAGAGGTCATGTAATCCCTCATTCATCCAGCAGAGGTCTGAACATACAGAAGTCCTTTTCAATCTGAAGGCTCTGGACTCAAACCTCTTGAGCTGGATTAGCCCCGCCCTGTAGGAGGAGCCTCCTCCTCACGGCTGCTGGTGACACACAAATGACCTTTTTCACTTCTCTTTAAAACCAAAACTTCTCCTGCTCAAACTTTGCTCAGGTCCAGGTCACAGGTCACAGAGGAGACAACGACAGGGCAGAAGAGTCCAGTACCTTCAGATTGAAATTAGTTCTGGATGGAAGATTTAAAAGTATATTTCATGTTGTTAAACCTGTAAGCCGCTCCTGTCTCCGCTCCTGTCTCCGCTCCTGTCTCCGGTCGAGGCTCTGGTCCTGGCTCTGGTCCTGGCTCCGGTCGCGGCGCTGGTCCTGGTCAGGGGTGCGGTGGAGGCCCTGGTCAGGGGGGCGGTGGAGGCCCTGGTCAGGGGGGCGGTGGAGGCCCTGGTCAGGGGTGCGGTGGAGGCCCTGGTCAGGGGTGCGGTGGAGGCCCTGGTCAGGGGTGCGGTGGAGGCCCTGGTCAGGGGGGCGGTGGAGGCCCTGGTCAGGGGGGCGGTGGAGGCCCTGGTCAGGGGGGCGGTGGAGGCCCTGGTCAGGGGTGCGGTGGAGGCCCTGGTCAGGGGTGCGGTGGAGGCCCTGGTCAGGGGGGCGGTGGAGGCCCTGGTCAGGGGTGCGGTGGAGGCCCTGGTCAGGGGTGCGGTGGAGGCCCTGGTCAGGGGTGCGGTGGAGGCCCTGGTCAGGGGGGCGGTGGAGGCCCTGGTCAGGGGTGCGGTGGAGGCCCTGGTCAGGGGGGCGGTGGAGGCCCTGGTCAGGGGGGCGGTGGAGGCCCTGGTCAGGGGGGCGGTGGAGGCCCTGGTCAGGGGGGCGGTGGAGGCCGGCCAGAACGTCTTCCACTCTCCAAAGCTCTTGCTTCAGCTCCGTTCGCTCCGACTGAATCATATGAGGAACATCTGAGTCTCAGGAGCCGTGTGGGATTAAAGAGTTTAACACTTCACAGGGAAATGCAACTGTTGTAGAAACAGCGCCACCAGGAGGCTGTGATAAAATGTAAATATATGATTGTATTTCTGTGATATATTTTATCTGCAGTGATATGACGATATTTGTATATTATCTGCATCATTAGTCTAAGAGAAAAACAGCATGTGACAAACTACATTTGTGAAAGTGTCGTAAAGATGGTGCAGAGGAATGTTTCCTCCAGGGAGGGGTGTAGCACCCCAGGGAGGGGTGTAGCACCCCAGGGAGGGGTGTAGGACCCCAGGGAGGGGTGTAACACCCCAGGGGAGTTAGGTAAACATTACCCATGCTTTATCTCTAAGGAAAATACCAACTGTTGTAAAAGACAAGTGCCTTGATGTGAAGTTAACCAATGAGAATGTGACCCGCCTATTTCATAATGTGAAATAAAACCAACCTGCATGAGAAAAAACGTGGTGAGACCAAGGAGGGTCACCAGGCTGCTTACAAAAGCGTGATGACCCGGCGGTTTCTCCCATGCAGCTACACAAAAGTCTGACGTTTCTGTGACGTTTCATATTCTAAGTTGAATTGTGTTCTCTGTGTGTTAAGGAATAGCATTGGTTTATGTCTCATTTCTTGACAGAGGTGAACCACTGTCACTGTTACAGCATTTACCCCTGAACTTTAACTCTATGAACTTGGGCCTCAGAACTCCTGCCTGGATACTTTAGTATGTACTTTTGGAATGTACTTTTAGAATGTACATTAGAATGTACTTTTAGAATGTACCTTGGAATGTACTTTTGCATATACGTTTAAAAGTACTTTTGAATGTACTTTTGGAATGTACTTTTGCATATACTTTTAAAAGTACTTTTGAATGTACTTTTAAATGTACTTTTGAATGTACTTTTGGAATGTACTTTTGGAATGTACTTTTGCATATACGTTTAAAAGTACTTTTGAATGTACTTTTGGAATGTACTTTTGCATATACTTTTAAAAGTACTTTTGAATGTATCTTTGAATGTACTTTTGAATGTACTTTTGAATGTACTTTTGGAATGTACTTTTGCATATACTTTTAAAAGTACTTTTGAATGTACTTTTGGAATGTACTTTTGGAATGTACTTTTGCATATACTTTTAAAAGTACTTTTGAATGTACTTTTGGAATGTACTTTTGAATGTACTTTTGGAATGTACTTTTGAAAGTACTTTTGGAATGTACTTTTGAATATACTTTTGGAATGTATTTTTTATTTAATCTGGACAAACAATAAATATATTAAAAACAAATGATAAAGAGAAGTTCATCTTGTTTTGACAGATGAAGAGTGGGAGGAGCCAGAGGAGGCCCTCACATTCATGCCCTTATTTGGTCATAAGCGCCAATTTTCTTCATAACTCCAGGTCAAAGGTCACAGCTGTCATTATTCACAGGGAAATGCAACTGTTGTAGAAACAGCGCCACCAGGAGGTGAACCACTGTCACATGACCTGGGACTGTCCTGTCAATCACAAATATGTGAGTGAAGTTCACCACGCTCTGATACAGCATTTACCCCTGAACTATACTACTATGAACTCCTGCCATGGACACAAGACATGGATACTTTAAAATGTACTTTTGAATGTACTTTTGAATGTACTTTTGAATGTACTTTTGGATTGCACTTTTGGAAGGGTGGTTCTGACCTGTGAGGTGGACACGTGGTTCTGACCTGTGAGGTGGACACGTGGTTCTGACCTGTGAGGTGGACACGTGGTTCTGACCTGTGAGGTGGACACGTGGTTCTGACCTGTGAGGTGGACACGTGGTTCTGACCTGTGAGGTGGACACGTGGTTCTGACCTGTGAGGTGGACACGTGGTTCTGACCTGTGAGGTGGACACATGGTTCTGACCTGTGAGGTGGACAAATGGTTCTGACCTGTGAGGTGGACACGTGGTTCTGACCTGTGAGGTGGACACGTAGTTCTGACCTGTGAGGTGGACACGTGGTTCTGACCTGTGAGGTGGACACGTGGTTCTGACCTGTGAGGTGGACACGTGGTTCTGACCTGTGAGGTGGACACGTGGTTCTGACCTGTGAGGTGGACACATGGTTCTGACCTGTGAGGTGGACACATGGTTCTGACCTGTGAGGTGGACACGTGGTTCTGACCTGTGAGGTGGACACGTGGTTCTGACCTGTGAGGTGGACAAATGGTTCTGACCTGTGAGGTGGACACGTGGTTCTGACCTGTGAGGTGGACAAATGGTTCTGACCTGTGAGGTGGACACGTGGTTCTGACCTGTGAGGTGGACAAATGGTTCTGACCTGTGAGGTGGACACGTGGTTCTGACCTGTGAGGTGGACACGTGGTTCTGACCTGTGAGGTGGACACGTGGTTCTGACCTGTGAGGTGGACACGTGGTTCTGACCTGTGAGGTGGACACATGGTTCTGACCTGTGAGGTGGACACGTGGTTCTGACCTGTGAGGTGGACACGTGGTTCTGACCTGTGAGGTGGACACGTGGTTCTGACCTGTGAGGTGGACAAATGGTTCTGACCTGTGAGGTGGACACGTGGTTCTGACCTGTGAGGTGGACAAATGGTTCTGACCTGTGAGGTGGACACATGGTTCTGACCTGTGAGGTGGACAGGTCCATCTGGTCCTGCAGAGCAGATCTGAGATGCTCCACAGATTTCTCCAGAAGAACAAACTCCTCTAAAGAACGAGCCATGTCCTGAACAAACAAGAAGATAAGAAACTTGTCTCCAAACACAGTCCTGAGCTCCAGGTCTGAGTGGTCAGGGGTGGTCAGGAGTGGTCAGGGGTGGTCAGGGGTGGTCAGGGGTGGTCAGGAGTGGTCAGGAGTGGTCAGGGGTGGTCAGGGGGGGTCAGGAGTGGTCAGGAGTGGTCAGGAGTGGTCAGGAGTGGTCAGGAGTGGTCAGGGGTGGTCAGGGGGGGTCAGGAGTGGTCAGGAGTGGTCAGGAGTGGTCAGGAGTGGTCAGGAGTGGTCAGGGGTGGTCAGGAGTGGTCAGGAGTGGTCAGGAGTGGTCAGGAGTGGTCAGGAGTGGTCAGGAGTGGTCAGGAGACTGGTCTGGATCTCACCGTGCAGGTCCTGGAGAGCTGGGCCCGGACCTGGACCAGATCTTCTTGTAGGACTTTCTGATGCAGCGAGATCTTCTGACGATACGTTTGATCTGAGAACTGCTCCATCTGCTGGTGAGAGAGCGCCAGCACAGCCTCCAGCTCATCCTGAAGGAGAGGCAGAGAGGAGAGAGCGACATTCAGAGGCTGAGAGGAGGGAGGGACATTCAGAGGCTGAGAGGAGGGAGCGACATTCAGAGGCAGAGAGGAGGGAGCGACATTCAGAGGCAGAGAGGAGGGAGCGACATTCAGAGGCTGAGAGGAGGGAGGGACATTCAGAGGCTGAGAGGAGGGAGCGACATTCAGAGGCTGAGAGGAGGGAGGGACATTCAGAGGCTGAGAGGAGGGAGCGACATTCAGAGGCAGAGAGGAGGGAGGGACATTCAGAGGCTGAGAGGAGGGAGGGACATTCAGAGGCAGAGAGGAGAGAGCGACATTCAGAGGCTGAGAGGAGGGAGGGACATTCAGAGGCTGAGAGGAGGGAGCGACATTCAGAGGCAGAGAGGAGGGAGCGACATTCAGAGGCAGAGAGGAGGGAGGGACATTCAGAGGCTGAGAGGAGGGAGGGACATTCAGAGGCAGAGAGGAGGGAGCGACATTCAGAGGCAGAGAGGAGGGAGCGACATTCAGAGGCAGAGAGGCAGAGAGGAGGGAGGGACATTCAGAGGCAGAGAGGAGGGAGCGACATTCAGAGGCAGAGAGGAGGGAGCGACATTCAGAGGCAGAGAGGAGGGAGGGACATTCAGAGGCAGAGAGGAGGGAGGGACATTCAGAGGCAGAGAGGCAGAGAGGAGGGAGGGACATTCAGAGGCAGAGAGGCAGAGAGGAGGGAAGGACATTCAGAGGCAGAGAGGAGGGAGCGACATTCAGAGGCAGAGAGGAGGGAGCGACATTCAGAGGCAGAGAGGAGGGAGCGACATTCAGAGGCAGAGAGGAGGGAGCGACATTCAGAGGCAGAGAGGAGGGAGCGACATTCAGGGGCAGAGAGGAGGGAGGGACATTCAGAGGCAGAGAGGAGGGAGGGACATTCAGAGGCAGAGAGGAGGGAGGGACATTCAGAGGCAGAGAGGAGGGAGCGACATTCAGAGGCAGAGAGGAGGGAGGGACATTCAGAGGCAGAGAGGAGGGAGGGACATTCAGAGGCAGAGAGGAGGGAGGGACATTCAGAGGCAGAGAGGAGGGAGCGACATTCAGAGGCAGAGAGGAGGGAGCGACATTCAGAGGCAGAGAGGAGGGAGGGACATTCAGAGGCAGAGAGGAGGGAGCGACATTCAGAGGCAGAGAGGAGGGAGCGACATTCAGAGGCAGAGAGGAGGGAGCGACATTCAGAGGCAGAGAGGAGGGAGCGACATTCAGAGGCAGAGAGGAGGGAGGGACATTCACCCTCTGCATCAGCCACAGCCTTTTGGAAGTATCAGCGAGTAACGAATGATGGAAACACCAGATATCACTTTTAGAACCCTTAGTTCACAAAGACGTTCACATACTTAAAAGTTCTGTAGCTTAAATAACTTAGATTTGTGACGTTCTTGGATCTAGAGACATAAACAGACTCTTGGACATGAGACTGAGGAGGTCAGAACCTTGTCCTGCTGCAGAGCGCGAATCCTGGACTCGAGATCCTTCAGACTTTTGTCCTGTTCACACAAACGACTTAACTTCACCTGCAGCAGAAGGACCAACATTTAGTCCTGGTTTAGTCCTGGTTTAGCCCTGGTTTAGCCCTGGTTTAGACCTGGTTTAGTCCTGGTTTAGCTCTGGTTTAGACCTGGTTTAGTCCTGGTTTAGCTCTGGTTTAGACCTGGTTTAGTCCTGGTTTAGCTCTGGTTTAGACCTGGTTTAGACCTGGTTTAGACCTGGTTTAGACCTGGTTTAGCCCTGGTTTAGCTCTGGTTTAGACCTGGTTTAGCTCTGGTTTGGACCTGGTTTAGCCCTGGTTTAGTCCTGGTTTAGCTCTGGTTTAGACCTGGTTTAGTCCTGGTTTAGCTCTGGTTTAGAGCTGGTTTAGACCTGGTTTAGCCCTAGTTTAGCTCTGGTTTAGACCTGGTTTAGCCCTGTTTTAGCCCTGGTTTAGCCCTGGTTTAGACCTGGTTTAGCCCTGTTTTAGACCTGGTTTAGCCCTGGTTTAGCCCTGGTTTAGCTCTGGTTTAGACCTGGTTTAGACCTGGTTTAGTCCTGGTTTAGCTCTGGTTTAGACCTGGTTTAGCCCTGTTTTAGACCTGGTTTAGCCCTGGTTTAGCCCTGGTTCAGCTCTGGTTTAGACCTGGTTTAGTCCTGGTTTAGCTCTGGTTTAGACCTGGTTTAGTCCTGGTTTAACTCTGGTTTAGACCTGGTTTAGCCCTGGTTCAGCTCTGGTTTAGACCTGGTTTAGTCCTGGTTTAGTCCTGGTTTAGACCTGGTTTAGTCCTGGTTTAACTCTGGTTTAGTCCTGGTTTAGTCCTGGTTTAGCTCTGGTTTAGACCTGGTTTAGCCCTGGTTTAGCCCTGGTTTAGCTCTGGTTTAGACCTGGTTTAGTCCTGGTTTAGCTCTGGTTTAGACCTGGTTTAGCCCTGGTTTAGTCCTGGTTTAGCCCTGGTTTGGACCTGGTTTAGACCTGGTTTAGACCTGGTTTAGTCCTGGTTTAGCTCTGGTTTAGCCCTGGTTTAGACCTGGTTTAGACCTGGTTTAGCCCTGGTTTAGCTCTGGTTTAGACCTGGTTTAGTCCTGTTTTAGACCTGGTTTAGCCCTGGTTTAGCCCTGGTTTAGCTCTGGTTTAGACCTGGTTTAGTCCTGGTTTAGCTCTGGTTTAGACCTGGTTTAGTCCTGGTTTAGCTCTGGTTTAGACCTGGTTTAGCCCTGGTTTAGCCCTGGTTTAGCTCTGGTTTAGACCTGGTTTAGTCCTGGTTTAGCTCTGGTTTGGACCTGGTTTAGTCCTGGTTTAGCTCTGGTTTAGACCTGGTTTAGAGCTGGTTTAGACCTGGTTTAGCCCTGGTTTAGCCCTGGTTTAGTCCTGGTTTAGTTCTGGTTTAGACCTGGTTTAGTCCTGGTTTAGCTCTGGTTTAGAGCTGGTTTAGCCCTGGTTTAGCCCTAGTTTAGCTCTGGTTTAGACCTGGTTTAGCCCTGTTTTAGCCCTGGTTTAGCCCTGGTTTAGACCTGGTTTAGCCCTGTTTTAGACCTGGTTTAGCCCTGGTTTAGCCCTGGTTTAGCTCTGGTTTAGACCTGGTTCAGACCTGGTTTAGCCATGGTTTAGCTCTGGTTTAGACCTGGTGTAGTCCTGGTTTAGCTCTGGTTTAGACCTGGTTTAGCCCTGGTTTAGCCATGGTTTAGCTCTGGTTTAGACCTGGTTTAGTCCTGGTTTAGCTCTGGTTTGGACCTGGTTTAGCCCTGGTTTAGCTCTGGTTTAGACCTGGTTTAGTCCTGGTTTAGCTCTGGTTTAGACCTGGTTTAGTCCTGGTTTAGCTCTGGTTTGGATCTGGTTTAGCCCTGGTTTAGCTCTGGTTTAGACCTGGTTTAGTCCTGGTTTAGCTCTGGTTTAGTCCTGGTTTAGCTCTGGTTTAGACCTGGTTTAGTCCTGGTTTAGCTCTGGTTTAGACCTGGTTTAGTCCTGGTTTAGCTCTGGTTTAGCCCTGGTTTAGTCCTGGTTTAGCTCTGGTTTAGACCTGGTTTAGTCCTGGTTTAGCTCTGTTTTAGTCCTGTTTTAGACTCACATCCAGGTCACTCTCTGCTGCTCTCAGACGTGTCCTCTCCTTCAGAATTCGTCCTTGTTCCATCTGAAAAACAAACCAAATCAGGTGAACAACATTGGGTTAGGGTCAGAGGTCATCTGACACATGCACTGCTGGCCCAGAGCTGCTGTCACCATGGAGACACTTACGCGTTACTATGGTGATGGAGCACACTGGAGTGACTTATAGGTCACTATGGGGTGACTATGGGGTGACTATGGGGTCACTATGGGGTCACTATGGGTATGGGGTCACTATGGGGTCACATTGGGGTCACTATGGGGGTCACTATGGGTATGGGGTCACTATGGGGTCACTATGGGGGTCACTATGGGTATGGGGTCACTATGGGGGTAACTATGGGTATGGGGTCACTATGGGGGTCACTATGGGTATGGGGTCACTATGGGGGTCACTATGGGTATGGGGTCACTATGGGGGTCACTATGGGTATGGGGTCACTATGGGGGTAACTATGGGTATGGGGTCACTATGGGGGTCACTATGGGTATGGGGTCACTATGGGGGTCACTATGGGTATGGGGTCACTATGGGGGTCACTATGGGTATGGGGTCACTATGGGGGTCACTATGGGTATGGGGTCACTATGGGGGTAACTATGGGTATGGGGTCACTATGGGGGTCACTATGGGTATGGGGTCACTATGGGGGTCACTATGGGTATGGGGTCACTATGGGGGTAACTATGGGTATGGGGTCACTATGGGGGTCACTATGGGTATGGGGTCACTATGGGGGTCACTATGGGTATGGGGTCACTATGGGGGTCACTATGGGTATGGGGTCACTATGGGGGTCACTATGGGTATGGGGTCACTATGGGGGTCACTATGGGTATGGGGTCACTATGGGGGTCACTATGGGTATGGGGTGTGGTGTAATAATGTCATGTCTTTGCCTGATGCCATAGAACTTAGGTCTTATATGTGTAACATGTGGGTCACACTTATGGCTCTGCAGACTCTGAACACTGAAGCTGCAGATCAGAGGTCAGAGGTCAGAGGTCAGAGGAAGTGTGTTTTTCTGCAATATGTTGAGACTGGTTTTGTGCATATGTGGCACCTGTTGTGCCTTAATAAGCTGAACTCAATGTTTGCTCTGGTCAGATCAGGAGGGACAGAAAGACAAATGTCTGTGAGAGACATGTGTCTGTGAGAGACATGTGTCTGTGAGAGACATGTGTCTGTGAGAGACATGTGTCTGTGAGAGACATGTGTCTGTGAGAGACATGTGACTGTGAGAGACATGTGTCTGTGAGAGACATGTGACTGTGAGAGACATGTGTCTGTGAGAGACATGTGACTGTGAGAGACATGTGTCTGTGAGAGACATGTGTCTGTGAGAGACATGTGTCTGTGAGACATGTGTCTGTGAGAGACATGTGTCTGTGAGAGACATGTGTCTGTGAGAGACATGTGGCTGTGAGAGACATGTGGCTGTGAGAGACATGTGTCTGTGAGAGACATGTGTCTGTGAGACATGTGTCTGTGAGAGACATGTGTCTGTGAGAGACGTGTCTGTGAGAGACATGTGGCTGTGAGAGACATGTGTCTGTGAGACATGTGTCTGTGAGAGACATGTGTCTGTGAGAGACATGTCTCTGTCCACGGCTAAAATAAAGAACCACTTTTGAACAAGACGACTTGGAGATATTTCGCCTCATTTTCTCTGTCATTTGTTATAGAATAGTTTCCACAACAGGGGTCACTATGGGTCAATATGGGTCACTATGGGGTCACTATGGGTCACTATGGGGTCACTATGGGTCACTATGGGGTCACTATGGGTCACTATGGGGTCACTATGGGTCAATATGGGTCACTATGGGGTCACTATGGGTCACTATGGGGTCACTATGGGTCACTATGGGGTCAGTATGGGGTCACTATGGGTCACTATGGGTCACTATGGGTCACTATGGGGTCACTATGGGTCACTATGGGTCACTATGGGTCACTATGGGGTCACTATGGGTCACTATGGGTCACTATGGGGTCACTATGGGGTCACTATGGGGTCACTATGGGTCACTATGGGTCAATATGGGTCACTATGGGGTCACTATGGGTCACTATGGGGTCACTATGGGTCACTATGGGTCACTATGGGGTCACTATGGGGTCACTATGGGTCACTATGGGGTCACTATGGGGTCACTATGGCACTATGAGGTCACTATGGGGTGACTATGGGGTCACTATGGGGTCACTATGGGTCACTATGGGTCCTATGGGGTCACTATGGGGTCACTATGGGGTCACTATGGGGTCACTATGGGTCACTATGGGGTCACTATGGGGTCACAATGGGGTCACTATAAGGTGACTATGGGGTCACAATGGGGTCTCTATGGGGTCACTGTGGGGTCACTATGGGGTCATTATGAGGTGACTGGGGTCACTATGGGGTCACTATGGGGTGACTGAGGTCACTATGGGGTGACTATGGGGTGACTATGGGGTCACAATGGGGTCACTATGGGGTCACTATGAGGTGACTGGGGTCACTATGGGGTCACAATGGGTCACTATGGGGTCACTATGGGGTGACTATGGGGTCACAATGGGGTCACTATGAGGTGACTATGGGGTCACTATGGGGTCACTATGGGGTCACTATGGGGTCACAATGGGTCACCATGGGGTCACTATGGGGTCACTATGGGGTGACTATGGGGTCACAATGGGGTCACTATGGGGTCACTATGAGGTGACTGGGGTCACTATGGGGTCACTATGGGGTGACTATGGGGTCACTATGGGGTCACTATGGGGTCACAATGGGGTCACTATGGGTATGGGGTCACTATGGGGTGACTATGGGGTGACTATCGGGTCACAATGGGGTCACTATGGGGTCACTATGGGGTGACTATGGGGTCACTATGGGGTGACTATGGGGTCACAATGGGGTCACTATGGGGTGACTATGGGGTCACTGTGGGGTCACTATGGGGTAACAATGGGGTCACTACGGGGTGACTATGGGGTGACTATGGGGTCACAATGGGGTCACTATGGGGTGACTATGGGGTCACTGTGAGGTCACTATGGGGTAACAATGGGGTCACTATGGGGTGACTATGGGGTCACTGTGGGGTCACTATGGGGTAACAATGGGGTCACTATAGGGTGACTATGGGGCCACTATAGGGTGACTATGGGGTCACTATGGGGTCACTATGAGGTGACTATGGGGTCACTATGGGGTCACGATGAGGTGACTGGGGTCACTATGGGGTCACTATGAGGTGACTATGGGGTCACTATGGGGTTACTATGCGATCACTATGGGGTCACTATGAGGTGACAATGGGGTGACTATGGGGTCACTATGGGGATACTATGGGGTCACTATGGGCTCACTATGGGGTGACTATGGGGTCACTATGCGATCACTATGGGGTCACTATGGGGTCACTACGGGGTGACTATGGGGTCACTATGCGATCACTATGGGGTCACTATGAGGTGACTATGGGGTCACTATGGGGTCACTATGAGGTGACTATGGGGTCACTATGGGGTCACTATGAGGTGACTATGGGGTCACTATGGGGTCACTATGAGGTGACTATGGGGTCACTATGGGGTCACTATGGGGTCACTATGAGGTGACTATGGGGTCACTATGGGGTCACTATGGGGTCACTATGAGGTGACTATGGGGTCACTATGGGGTCACTATGAGGTGACTATGGGGTCACTATGGGGTCACTATGAGGTGACTATGGGGTCACTATGGGGTCACTATGGGGTCACTATGAGGTGACTATGGGGTCACTATGGGGTCACTATGGGGTCACTATGAGGTGACTATGGGGTCACTATGGGGTCACTATGGGTCCTATGTGGTCACTATGGTGTCACTATGGGGTCACTATGGGGTCACTATGGGTCACTATGGGGTCACTATGGGGTCACAATGGGGTCACTATAAGGTGACTATGGGGTCACAATGGGGTCACTGTGGGGTCACTATGGGGTCATTATGAGGTGACTGGGGTCACTATGGGGTCACTATGGGGTGACTGAGGTCACTATGGGGTGACTATGGGGTGACTATGGGGTCACAATGGGGTCACTATGGGGTCACTATGAGGTGACTGGGGTCACTATGGGGTCACTATGGGGTCACAATGGGTCACTATGGGGTCACTATGGGGTGACTATGGGGTCACAATGGGGTCACTATGAGGTGACTATGGGGTCACTATGGGGTCACTATGGGGTCACAATGGGTCACCATGGGGTCACTATGGGGTCACTATGGGGTGACTATGGGGTCACAATGGGGTCACTATGGGGTCACTATGAGGTGACTGGGGTCACTATGGGGTCACTATGGGGTGACTATGGGGTCACTATGGGGTCACTATGGGGTCACAATGGGGTCACTATGGGTATGGGGTCACTATGGGGTGACTATGGGGTGACTATCGGGTCACAATGGGGTCACTATGGGGTCACTATGGGGTGACTATGGGGTCACTATGGGGTCACTATGGGGTGACTATGGGGTCACAATGGGGTCACTATGGGGTGACTATGGGGTCACTGTGGGGTCACTATGGGGTAACAATGGGGTCACTACGGGGTGACTATGGGGTCACAATGGGGTCACTATGGGGTGACTATGGGGTCACTGTGAGGTCACTATGGGGTAACAATGGGGTCACTATGGGGTGACTATGGGGTCACTGTGGGGTCACTATGGGGTAACAATGGGGTCACTATAGGGTGACTATGGGGTCACTATGGGGTCACTATGAGGTGACTATGGGGTCACTATGGGGTCACGATGAGGTGACTGGGGTCACTATGGGGTCACTATGAGGTGACTATGGGGTCACTATGGGGTTACTATGCGATCACTATGGGGTCACTATGAGGTGACAATGGGGTGACTATGGGGTCACTATGGGGATACTATGGGGATACTATGGGGTCACAATGGGCTCACGATGGGGTCACTATGGGCTCACTATGGGGTGACTATGGGGTCACTATGCGATCACTATGGGGTCACTATGGGGTCACTACGGGGTGACTATGGGGTCACTATGCGATCACTATGGGGTCACTATGGGTCAATATGGGTCACTATGGGGTCACTATGGGTCACTATGGGGTCACTATGGGTCACTATGGGGTCACTATGGGTCACTATGGGGTCACTATGGGTCAATATGGGTCACTATGGGGTCACTATGGGTCACTATGGGGTCACTATGGGTCACTATGGGGTCACTATGGGTCACTATGGGTCACTATGGGGTCACTATGGGTCACTATGGGTCACTATGGGGTCACTATGGGGTCACTATGGGTCACTATGGGTCACTATGGGGTCACTATGGGTCACTATGGGTCACTATGGGGTCACTATGGGGTCACTATGGGGTCACTATGGGTCACTATGGGTCAATATGGGTCACTATGGGGTCACTATGGGTCACTATGGGGTCACTATGGGTCACTATGGGGTCACTATGGGTCACTATGGGTCACTATGGGGTCACTATGGGTCACTATGGGGTCACTATGGGGTCACTATGGCACTATGAGGTCACTATGGGGTGACTATGGGGTCACTATGGGGTCACTATGGGTCACTATGGGTCCTATGGGGTCACTATGGGGTCACTATGGGGTCACTATGGGGTCACTATGGGTCACTATGGGGTCACTATGGGGTCACAATGGGGTCACTATAAGGTGACTATGGGGTCACAATGGGGTCTCTATGGGGTCACTGTGGGGTCACTATGGGGTCATTATGAGGTGACTGGGGTCACTATGGGGTCACTATGGGGTGACTGAGGTCACTATGGGGTGACTATGGGGTGACTATGGGGTCACAATGGGGTCACTATGGGGTCACTATGAGGTGACTGGGGTCACTATGGGGTCACAATGGGTCACTATGGGGTCACTATGGGGTGACTATGGGGTCACAATGGGGTCACTATGAGGTGACTATGGGGTCACTATGGGGTCACTATGGGGTCACTATGGGGTCACAATGGGTCACCATGGGGTCACTATGGGGTCACTATGGGGTGACTATGGGGTCACAATGGGGTCACTATGGGGTCACTATGAGGTGACTGGGGTCACTATGGGGTCACTATGGGGTGACTATGGGGTCACTATGGGGTCACTATGGGGTCACAATGGGGTCACTATGGGTATGGGGTCACTATGGGGTGACTATGGGGTGACTATCGGGTCACAATGGGGTCACTATGGGGTCACTATGGGGTGACTATGGGGTCACTATGGGGTCACTATGGGGTGACTATGGGGTCACAATGGGGTCACTATGGGGTGACTATGGGGTCACTGTGGGGTCACTATGGGGTAACAATGGGGTCACTACGGGGTGACTATGGGGTGACTATGGGGTCACAATGGGGTCACTATGGGGTGACTATGGGGTCACTGTGAGGTCACTATGGGGTAACAATGGGGTCACTATGGGGTGACTATGGGGTCACTGTGGGGTCACTATGGGGTAACAATGGGGTCACTATAGGGTGACTATGGGGCCACTATAGGGTGACTATGGGGTCACTATGGGGTCACTATGAGGTGACTATGGGGTCACTATGGGGTCACGATGAGGTGACTGGGGTCACTATGGGGTCACTATGAGGTGACTATGGGGTCACTATGGGGTTACTATGCGATCACTATGGGGTCACTATGAGGTGACAATGGGGTGACTATGGGGTCACTATGGGGATACTATGGGGTCACTATGGGCTCACTATGGGGTGACTATGGGGTCACTATGCGATCACTATGGGGTCACTATGGGGTCACTACGGGGTGACTATGGGGTCACTATGCGATCACTATGGGGTCACTATGAGGTGACTATGGGGTCACTATGGGGTCACTATGAGGTGACTATGGGGTCACTATGGGGTCACTATGAGGTGACTATGGGGTCACTATGGGGTCACTATGAGGTGACTATGGGGTCACTATGGGGTCACTATGGGGTCACTATGAGGTGACTATGGGGTCACTATGGGGTCACTATGGGGTCACTATGAGGTGACTATGGGGTCACTATGGGGTCACTATGAGGTGACTATGGGGTCACTATGGGGTCACTATGAGGTGACTATGGGGTCACTATGGGGTCACTATGGGGTCACTATGAGGTGACTATGGGGTCACTATGGGGTCACTATGGGGTCACTATGAGGTGACTATGGGGTCACTATGGGGTCACTATGGGTCCTATGTGGTCACTATGGTGTCACTATGGGGTCACTATGGGGTCACTATGGGTCACTATGGGGTCACTATGGGGTCACAATGGGGTCACTATAAGGTGACTATGGGGTCACAATGGGGTCACTGTGGGGTCACTATGGGGTCATTATGAGGTGACTGGGGTCACTATGGGGTCACTATGGGGTGACTGAGGTCACTATGGGGTGACTATGGGGTGACTATGGGGTCACAATGGGGTCACTATGGGGTCACTATGAGGTGACTGGGGTCACTATGGGGTCACTATGGGGTCACAATGGGTCACTATGGGGTCACTATGGGGTGACTATGGGGTCACAATGGGGTCACTATGAGGTGACTATGGGGTCACTATGGGGTCACTATGGGGTCACAATGGGTCACCATGGGGTCACTATGGGGTCACTATGGGGTGACTATGGGGTCACAATGGGGTCACTATGGGGTCACTATGAGGTGACTGGGGTCACTATGGGGTCACTATGGGGTGACTATGGGGTCACTATGGGGTCACTATGGGGTCACAATGGGGTCACTATGGGTATGGGGTCACTATGGGGTGACTATGGGGTGACTATCGGGTCACAATGGGGTCACTATGGGGTCACTATGGGGTGACTATGGGGTCACTATGGGGTCACTATGGGGTGACTATGGGGTCACAATGGGGTCACTATGGGGTGACTATGGGGTCACTGTGGGGTCACTATGGGGTAACAATGGGGTCACTACGGGGTGACTATGGGGTGACTATGGGGTCACAATGGGGTCACTATGGGGTGACTATGGGGTCACTGTGAGGTCACTATGGGGTAACAATGGGGTCACTATGGGGTGACTATGGGGTCACTGTGGGGTCACTATGGGGTAACAATGGGGTCACTATAGGGTGACTATGGGGTCACTATGGGGTCACTATGAGGTGACTATGGGGTCACTATGGGGTCACGATGAGGTGACTGGGGTCACTATGGGGTCACTATGAGGTGACTATGGGGTCACTATGGGGTTACTATGCGATCACTATGGGGTCACTATGAGGTGACAATGGGGTGACTATGGGGTCACTATGGGGATACTATGGGGATACTATGGGGTCACAATGGGCTCACGATGGGCTCACTATGGGGTGACTATGGGGTCACTATGCGATCACTATGGGGTCACTATGGGGTCACTACGGGGTGACTATGGGGTCACTATGCGATCACTATGGGGTCACTATGAGGTGACTATGGGGTCACTATGGGGTCACTATGAGGTGACTATGGGGTCACTATGGGGTCACTATGAGGTGACTATGGGGTCACTATGGGGTCACTATGGGGTCACTATGAGGTGACTATGGGGTCACTATGGGGTCACTATGGGGTCACTATGAGGTGACTATGGGGTCACTATGGGGTCACTATGGGGTCACTATGGGGTGACTACGGGGTCACTATGGGGTCACTATGGGATCACTATGAGGTGACTATGGGGTCACTATGGGGTCACTATGGGATCACTATGAGGTGACTATGGGGTCACTATGGGGTCACTATGGGATCACTATGAGGTGACTATGGGGTCACTATGGGGTCACTATGAGGTGACTACGGGGTCACTATGGGGTCACAATGGGGTCACTATGGGGTCACTATGGGGTCACTATGGGGTCACAGAGGAAGTGATGTTGTCATTCCAGTTTGAGTGCTTCTGTGATGACCACAGATGGTCAATTAAACACGTTTGCTCAGGTTTATGAACATTTCTGACTCAAACTGGAGAATCACAGCTGCAGAAGCAGCGCTGGGTCTGACCCGCTCAGATCTGAAGCCACGCAGGGCCTGGGACACCACAGGGGGCGCTAGAGAGCTACACACTTTACCTCCAATGTCCAAGTGTGTGTGAAGGAGTGTGTGTTTGTGAGTGTGGGGCACAATCCAGTGTGTGTATGTGTGTTCATGAACACCAAATGAACCAAATACACAAAAAAGGGCAAGACCTGCTTTAGACCCAGTTTAGACAAGGTCTGGACCCAGTTTAGACCCAGTTTAGACAAGGTCTGGACCCAGTTTAGACCCAGTTTAGACAAGGTCTGGACCCAGTTTAGACCCAGTTTAGACAAGGTCTGGACCCAGTTTAGACCCAGTTTAGACAAGGTCTGGACCCAGTTTAGACCCAGTTTAGACAAGGTCTGGACCCAGTTTAGACCCAGTTTAGACCTGACCTGGGTTTCTGTTTCTTCTTGATGCAGTGGCACAGTCTGACCAGAAGAGACCCAGCAGTGTTTCTCTATCATCTCTCTATGATTCTTACTTGTGTCAGGGGCCTCAGGGGCCTCGGGGGCCTCGGGGGCCTCGGGGCTCTGTGGGGGCCAGCAGTGCAGTGCAGTAACAGACTTTGAACTGCAGAGATCAGAGGCTCCAGAGAACGCATCTGACACGCCCACAAGAGGGTTAAAGAGAGAAACACGCCCACAAGAGGGTTAGAGAGAGAAACACGCCCACAAGAGGGTTAGAGAGAGAAACACGCCCACAAGAGGGTTAGAGAGAGAAACACGCCCACAAGAGGGTTAAAGAGAAACACGCCCACAAGAGGGTTAAAGAGAAACACGCCCACAAGAGGGTTAGAGAGAGAAACACGCCCACAAGAGGGTTAAAGAGAAACACGCCCACAAGAGGGTTAAAGAGAAACACGCCCACAAGAGGGTTAGAGAGAAACACGCCCACAAGAGGGTTAGAGAGAGAAACACGCCCACAAGAGGGTTAAAGAGAAACACGCCCACAAGAGGGTTAAAGAGAAACACGCCCACAAGAGGGTTAGAGAGAAACACGCCCACAAGAGGGTTAGAGAGAGAAACACGCCCACAAGAGGGTTAGAGAGAGAAACACGCCCACAAGAGGGTTAAAGAGAAACACGCCCACAAGAGGGTTAGAGAGAAACACGCCCACAAGAGGGTTAGAGAGAGAAACACGCCCACAAGAGGGTTAAAGAGAGAAACACGCCCACAAGAGGGTTAAAGAGAAACACGCCCACAAGAGGGTTAGAGAGAGAAACACGCCCACAAGAGGGTTAGAGAGAGAAACACGCCCACAAGAGGGTTAGAGAGAGAAACACGCCCACAAGAGGGTTAGAGAGAGAAACACGCCCACAAGAGGGTTAGAGAGAGAAACACGCCCACAAGAGGGTTAAAGAGAGAAACACGCCCACAAGAGGGTTAAAGAGAAACACGCCCACAAGAGGGTTAAAGAGAGAAACACGCCCACAAGAGGGTTAAAGAGAGAAACACGCCCACAAGAGGGTTAAAGAGAAACACGCCCACAAGAGGGTTAGAGAGAAACACACGCCCACAAGAGGGTTAGAGAGAGAAACACGCCCACAAGAGGGTTAGAGAGAGAAACACGCCCACAAGAGGGTTAAAGAGAAACACGCCCACAAGAGGGTTAGAGAGAGAAACACGCCCACAAGAGGGTTAGAGAGAAACACGCCCACAAGAGGGTTAGAGAGAGAAACACGCCCACAAGAGGGTTAAAGAGAGAAACACGCCCACAAGAGGGTTAGAGAGAGAAACACGCCCACAAGAGGGTTAAAGAGAAACACGCCCACAAGAGGGTTAGAGAGAGAAACACGCCCACAAGAGGGTTAGAGAGAAACACGCCCACAAGAGGGTTAGAGAGAGAAACACGCCCACAAGAGGGTTAAAGAGAAACACGCCCACAAGAGGGTTAGAGAGAGAAACACGCCCACAAGAGGGTTAAAGAGAAACACGCCCACAAGAGGGTTAGAGAGAAACACACGCCCACAAGAGGGTTAAAGAGAGAAACACGCCCACAAGAGGGTTAGAGAGAAACACGCCCACAAGAGGGTTAGAGAGAGAAACACGCCCACAAGAGGGTTAAAGAGAAACACGCCCACAAGAGGGTTAGAGAGAGAAACACGCCCACAAGAGGGTTAAAGAGAGAAACACGCCCACAAGAGGGTTAAAGAGAGAAACACGCCCACAAGAGGGTTAGAGAGAGAAACACGCCCACAAGAGGGTTAGAGAGAGAAACACGCCCACAAGAGGGTTAGAGAGAGAAACACGCCCACAAGAGGGTTAGAGAGAGAAACACGCCCACAAGAGGGTTAGAGAGAGAAACACGCCCACAAGAGGGTTAGAGAGAGAAACACGCCCACAAGAGGGTTAAAGAGAGAAACACGCCCACAAGAGGGTTAGAGAGAGAAACACGCCCACAAGAGGGTTAGAGAGAGAAACACGCCCACAAGAGGGTTAGAGAGAGAAACACGCCCACAAGAGGGTTAGAGAGAGAAACACGCCCACAAGAGGGTTAAAGAGAGAAACACGCCCACAAGAGGGTTAGAGAGAGAAACACGCCCACAAGAGGGTTAGAGAGAGAAACACGCCCACAAGAGGGTTAGAGAGAGAAACACGCCCACAAGAGGGTTAAAGAGAGAAACACGCCCACAAGAGAGTTAGAGAGAAACACGCCCACAAGAGGGTTAGAGAGAGAAACACGCCCACAAGAGGGTTAAAGAGAGAAACACGCCCACAAGAGAGTTAGAGAGAAACACGCCCACAAGAGGGTTAAAGAGAAACACGTGGACATTTCTCACCTTCAGATCCAGGTACTCCAGGTCCTTCTTCAGCTGCAGGTACGAGTCATCCACCTGACAACAGGAGAGACAGGTGAGACAGGAGGGACAGGTGAGAAAGGAGGGACAGGTGAGACAGGAGAGGTGATTAATATGTATCGCATGTCTCTGGGGGACATCAGTCAGAGGACCTTGTTGCTGTGAAGTGAACAGACTCTGTATTTCTCTGAGGAGACCAGAACATCAACAGGAGAACCAGACCAGGCCAGACCAGACCAGACCAGGCCAAAGCAGACAAAACACTGACCACACAAGCACCAGAGCGACACAAGACAAAGGTCTGGGCATGTTCTAATGTGATACATGTTCCACACTGGAGCTTTAACTGTTCTAATGTGATACATGTTCCACACTGAAGCTTTAACTGTTCTAATGTGATACATGTTCCACACTGAAGCTTTAACTGTTCTAATGTGATACATGTTCCACACTGGAGCTTTAACTGTTCTAATGTGATACATGTTCCACACTGAAGCTTTAACTGTTCTAATGTGATACATGTTCCACACTGAAGCTTTAACTGTTCTAATGTGATACATGTTCCACACTGAAGCTTTAACTGTTCTAATGTGATACATGTTCCACACTGAAGCTTTAACTGTTCTAATGTGATACATGTTCCACACTGAAGCTTTAACTGTTCTAATGTGATACATGTTCCACACTGAAGCTTTAACTGTTCTAATGTGATACATGTTCCACACTGAAGCTTTAACTGTTCTAATGTGATACATGTTCCACACTGAAGCTTTAACTGTTCTAATGTGATACATGTTCCACACTGGAGCTTTAACTGTTCTAATGTGATACATGTTCCACACTGGAGCTTTAACTGTTCTAATGTGATACATGTTCCACACTGAAGCTTTAACTGTTCTAATGTGATACATGTTCCACACTGAAGCTTTAACTGTTCTAATGTGATACATGTTCCACACTGAAGCTTTAACTGTTCTAATGTGATACATGTTCCACACTGAAGCTTTAACTGTTCTAATGTGATACATGTTCCACACTGAAGCTTTAACTGTTCTAATGTGATACATGTTCCACACTGGAGCTTTAACTGTTCTAATGTGATACATGTTCCACACTGAAGCTTTAACTGTTCTAATGTGATACATGTTCCACACTGGAGCTTTAACTGTTCTAATGTGATACATGTTCCACACTGAAGCTTTAACTGTTCTAATGTGATACATGTTCCACACTGGAGCTTTAACTGTTCTAATGTGATACATGTTCCACACTGAAGCTTTAACTGTTCTAATGTGATACATGTTCCACACTGAAGCTTTAACTGTTCTAATGTGATACATGTTCCACACTGAAGCTTTAACTGTTCTAATGTGATACATGTTCCACACTGAAGCTTTAACTGTTCTAATGTGATACATGTTCCACACTGAAGCTTTAACTGTTCTAATGTGATACATGTTCCACACTGAAGCTTTAACTGTTCTAATGTGATACATGTTCCACACTGAAGCTTTAACTGTTCTAATGTGATACATGTTCCACACTGAAGCTTTAACTGTTCTAATGTGATACATGTTCCACACTGAAGCTTTAACTGTTCTAATGTGATACATGTTCCACACTGAAGCTTTAACTGTTCTAATGTGATACATGTTCCACACTGAAGCTTTAACTGTTCTAATGTGATACATGTTCCACACTGAAGCTTTAACTGTTCTAATGTGATACATGTTCCACACTGAAGCTTTAACTGTTCTAATGTGATACATGTTCCACACTGGAGCTTTAACTGTTCTAATGTGATACATGTTCCACACTGAAGCTTTAACTGTTCTAATGTGATACATGTTCCACACTGGAGCTTTAACTGTTCTAATGTGATACATGTTCCACACTGAAGCTTTAACTGTTCTAATGTGATACATGTTCCACACTGAAGCTTTAACTGTTCTAATGTGATACATGTTCCACACTGGAGCTTTAACTGTTCTAATGTGATACATGTTCCACACTGAAGCTTTAACTGTTCTAATGTGATACATGTTCCACACTGGAGCTTTAACTGTTCTAATGTGATACATGTTCCACACTGAAGCTTTAACTGTTCTAATGTGATACATGTTCCACACTGAAGCTTTAACTGTTCTAATGTGATACATGTTCCACACTGAAGCTTTAACTGTTCTAATGTGATACATGTTCCACACTGAAGCTTTAACTGTTCTAATGTGATACATGTTCCACACTGAAGCTTTAACTGTTCTAATGTGATACATGTTCCACACTGAAGCTTTAACTGTTCTAATGTGATACATGTTCCACACTGAAGCTTTAACTGTTCTAATGTGATACATGTTCCACACTGAAGCTTTAACTGTTCTAATGTGATACATGTTCCACACTGAAGCTTTAACTGTTCTAATGTGATACATGTTCCACACTGAAGCTTTAACTGTTCTAATGTGATACATGTTCCACACTGAAGCTTTAACTGTTCTAATGTGATACATGTTCCACACTGAAGCTTTAACTGTTCTAATGTGATACATGTTCCACACTGAAGCTTTAACTGTTCTAATGTGATACATGTTCCACACTGAAGCTTTAACTGTTCTAATGTGATACATGTTCCACACTGAAGCTTTAACTGTTCTAATGTGATACATGTTCCACACTGAAGCTTTAACTGTTCTAATGTGATACATGTTCCACACTGGAGCTTTAACTGTTCTAATGTGATACATGTTCCACACTGAAGCTTTAACTGTTCTAATGTGATACATGTTCCACACTGAAGCTTTAACTGTTCTAATGTGATACATGTTCCACACTGGAGCTTTAACTGTTCTAATGTGATACATGTTCCACACTGAAGCTTTAACTGTTCTAATGTGATACATGTTCCACACTGAAGCTTTAACTGTTCTAATGTGATACATGTTCCACACTGAAGCTTTAACTGTTCTAATGTGATACATGTTCCACACTGAAGCTTTAACTGTTCTAATGTGATACATGTTCCACACTGAAGCTTTAACTGTTCTAATGTGATACATGTTCCACACTGAAGCTTTAACTGTTCTAATGTGATACATGTTCCACACTGAAGCTTTAACTGTTCTAATGTGATACATGTTCCACACTGAAGCTTTAACTGTTCTAATGTGATACATGTTCCACACTGAAGCTTTAACTGTTCTAATGTGATACATGTTCCACACTGGAGCTTTAACTGTTCTAATGTGATACATGTTCCACACTGAAGCTTTAACTGTTCTAATGTGATACATGTTCCACACTGGAGCTTTAACTGTTCTAATGTGATACATGTTCCACACTGAAGCTTTAACTGTTCTAATGTGATACATGTTCCACACTGAAGCTTTAACTGTTCTAATGTGATACATGTTCCACACTGAAGCTTTAACTGTTCTAATGTGATACATGTTCCACACTGAAGCTTTAACTGTTCTAATGTGATACATGTTCCACACTGAAGCTTTAACTGTTCTAATGTGATACATGTTCCACACTGAAGCTTTAACTGTTCTAATGTGATACATGTTCCACACTGAAGCTTTAACTGTTCTAATGTGATACATGTTCCACACTGAAGCTTTTGCCTCAAACACATGTAAAACACAAAGTGCCGCAGGGTTTCCACCTGAGAGACGCAGGGGCCCGGGCTGACCCTGGGGGTGGGACTAGTGGACAGGAAGTCAGTGTTATCAGACAGGAAGTGAATGTCCCGTCTGAGGGCAGCCATCTTGGACTGTTGTCGACGCAACTGGATCAGGAGCAAAGTGAGCTCTTCGGGCTGAAATATACAACACAAATACTACTGCAAATACTGCGAATACTGCGAATACTACTGAGAACACGGACATCGTTCACAACAAAAACACAACATATGATCATAGATGTTTAAGACTATTAAACGGGATCTTTAAGCTGGAAAAGAGTGAAAAAGGTGATTTAGGGGAGAAGGTGTAATATCCCTCCTGTTCACGACAACGTTCTCAAACCGTGGCACAACAGGGAGAACATGCAGAGCCACAGTCCTGGAGTCACAACGCTAAAGCTAACAGCCGCTAAAGCACTTCCTGTGGCTCCACTAACAGCCGCTAAAGCACTTCCTGTGGCTCCGCTAACAGCCGCTAAAGCACTTCCTGTGGCTCCGCTAACAGCCGCTAAAGCACTTCCTGTGGCTCCGCTAACAGCCGCTAAAGCACTTCCTGTGGCTCCACTAACAGCCGCTAAAGCACTTCCTGTGGCTCCGCTAACAGCCGCTAAAGCACTTCCTGTGGCTCCGCTAACAGCCGCTAAAGCAATTCCTGTGGCTCCGCTAACAGCCGCTAAAGCACTTCCTGTGGCTCCGCTAACAGCCGCTAAAGCAATTCCTGTGGCTCCGCTAACAGCCGCTAAAGCACTTCCTGTGGCTCCGCTAACAGCCGCTAAAGCACGTCCTGTGGCTCCGCTAACAGCCGCTAAAGCACTTCCTGTGGCTCCGCTAACAGCCGCTAAAGCACTTCCTGTGGCTCCGCTAACAGCCGCTAAAGCAATTCCTGTGGCTCCGCTAACAGCCGCTAAAGCACTTCCTGTGGCTCCGCTAACAGCCGCTAAAGCACTTCCTGTGGCTCCGCTAACAGCCGCTAAAGCACTTCCTGTGGCTCCACTAACAGCCGCTAAAGCACTTCCTGTGGCTCCGCTAACAGCCGCTAAAGCACTTCCTGTGGCTCCACTAACAGCCGCTAAAGCACTTCCTGTGGCTCCGCTAACAGCCGCTAAAGCACTTCCTGTGGCTCCACTAACAGCCGCTAAAGCACTTCCTGTGGCTCCGCTAACAGCCGCTAAAGCAATTCCTGTGGCTCCGCTAACAGCCGCTAAAGCACTTCCTGTGGCTCCGCTAACAGCCGCTAAAGCACTTCCTGTGGCTCCGCTAACAGCCGCTAAAGCACTTCCTGTGGCTCCACTAACAGCCGCTAAAGCACTTCCTGTGGCTCCGCTAACAGCCGCTAAAGCACTTCCTGTGGCTCCACTAACAGCCGCTAAAGCACTTCCTGTGGCTCCGCTAACAGCCGCTAAAGCACTTCCTGTGGCTCCACTAACAGCCGCTAAAGCACTTCCTGTGGCTCCGCTAACAGCCGCTAAAGCAATTCCTGTGGCTCCGCTAACAGCCGCTAAAGCACTTCCTGTGGCTCCGCTAACAGCCGCTAAAGCACTTCCTGTGGCTCCGCTAACAGCCGCTAAAGCACTTCCTGTGGCTCCGCTAACAGCCGCTAAAGCACTTCCTGTGGCTCCGCTAACAGCCGCTAAAGCAATTCCTGTGGCTCCGCTAACAGCCGCTAAAGCACTTCCTGTGGCTCCGCTAACAGCCGCTAAAGCACTTCCTGTGGCTCCGCTAACAGCCGCTAAAGCACTTCCTGTGGCTCCACTAACAGCCGCTAAAGCACTTCCTGTGGCTCCGCTAACAGCCGCTAAAGCACTTCCTGTGGCTCCGCTAACAGCCGCTAAAGCACTTCCTGTGGCTCCACTAACAGCCGCTAAAGCACTTCCTGTGGCTCCGCTAACAGCCGCTAAAGCACTTCCTGTGGCTCCACTAACAGCCACTAAAGCACTTCCTGTGGCTCCGCTAACAGCCGCTAAAGCACTTCCTGTGGCTCCACTAACAGCCGCTAAAGCACTTCCTGTGGCTCCGCTAACAGCCGCTAAAGCACTTCCTGTGACCTTTACAAAATAAAAACTCAGCATAAAGAGACATCGACTGGAATTATTGAATCAAAATAAATGGACTATAAAATATATAAATGCAGAGATGAAAGTGGCAACATCAGAGCCGATCTTAGCATAGCAACGGTCCGTGGATACAGGGGCGGGGCCGGATGCAGGGGCGGGGCCGGATACAGGGGGCGGGGCCGGATACAGGGGGCGGGGCCGGATACAGGGGCGGGGCCTGATACAGGGGCGGGGCCGGATACAGGGGCGGGGCCGGATACAGGGGCGGGGCTGGATACAGGGGGCGGGGCCTCAGACACGGGGAGGTGTGTTCACCTTCACTCACAGTTTTTCCGTGGAGACTTGGAGCAGACACAGTGTGAGTCATGTAACCAGCAGAGGGCAGCAGCGAGCAGCGCTCCAGCGTGGACGTCTGAAACAAACAAACATAAACAAACAAACAAACAAACGTCTAAAGCAGGACTAAACCAGGACTAAAGCAGGACTAAACCAGGACTAAACCAGGACTAAAGCAGGACTAAAGCAGGACTAAACCAGGACTAAACCAGGACTAAAGCAGGACTAAACCAGGACTAAACCAGGACTAAAGCAGGACTAAACCAGGACTAAACCAGGACTAAAGCAGGACTAAACCAGGACTAAACCAGGACTAAAGCAGGACTAAACCAGGACTAAACCAGGACTAAAGCAGGACTAAAGCAGGACTAAACCAGGACTAAACCAGGACTAAACCAGGACTAAAGCAGGACTAAACCAGGACTAAACCAGGACTAAAGCAGGACTAAACCAGGACTAAACCAGGACTAAAGCAGGACTAAACCAGGACTAAACCAGGACTAAAGCAGGACTAAAGCAGGACTAAACCAGGACTAAACCAGGACTAAAGCAGGACTAAAGCAGGACTGAACCAGGACTAAAGCAGGACTAAAGCAGGACTAAATCAGGACAAAAGCAGGACTAAACCAGGACTAAAGCAGGACTAAAGCAGGACTAAACCAGGACTAAAGCAGGACTAAAGCAGGACTAAACCAGGACTAAAGCAGGACTAAACCAGGACTAAAGCAGGTCTAAACCAGCACTAAAGCAGGACTAAAGCAGGACTAAACCAGGACTAAACCAGGACTAAAGCAGGACTAAACCAGGACTAAACCAGGACTAAAGCAGGACTAAAGCAGGACTAAACCAGGACTAAACCAGGACTAAAGCAGGACTAAACCAGGACTAAACCAGGACTAAAGCAGGACTAAAGCAGGACTAAACCAGGACTAAACCAGGACTAAAGCAGGACTAAAGCAGGACTAAACCAGGACTAAAGCAGGACTAAAGCAGGACTAAACCAGGACTAAACCAGGACTAAAGCAGGACTAAACCAGGACTAAACCAGGACTAAAGCAGGACTAAACCAGGACTAAAGCAGGACTAAAGCAGGACTAAACCAGGACTAAAGCAGGACTAAAGCAGGACTAAACCAGGACTAAAGCAGGACTAAACCAGGACTAAAGCAGGTCTAAACCAGCACTAAAGCAGGACTAAAGCAGGACTAAATCAGGACAAAAGCAGGTCTAAACCAGGACTAAAGCAGGACTAAAGCAGGACTAAAGCAGGACTAAAGCAGGACTAAAGCAGGTCTAAAGCAGGACTAAAGCAGGTCTAAAGCAGGACTAAAGCAGGACTAAAGCAGGACTAAAGCAGGACTAAAGCAGGACTAAAGCAGGACTAAAGCAGGACTAAAGCAGGTCTAAAGCAGGACTAAAGCAGGACTAAAGCAGGACTAAAGCAGGACTAAAGCAGGACTAAAGCAGGACTAAAGCAGGACTAAAGCAGGACTAAAGCAGGTCTAAAGCAGGACTAAAGCAGGACTAAACCAGGACTAGAGCAGGACTAAACCAGGACTAAAGCGGGACTAAAGCAGGACTAAAGCAGGTCTAAACCAGGTCTAAACCAGGACTAAAGCAGGACTAAAGCAGGACTAAACCAGGACTAAAGCAGGACTAAAGCAGGACTAAAGCAGGACTAAACCAGGTCTAAAGCAGGTCTAAAGCAGGACTAAAGCAGGACTAAAGCAGGACTAAAGCAGGACTAAAGCAGGACCAAAGCAGGACCAAAGCAGGACTAAAGCAGGACTAAACCAGGACTAAACCAGGACTAAATCAGGACTAAAGCAGGACTAAACCAGGACTAAAGCAGGACTAAAGCAGGACTAAAGCAGGACTAAATCAGGACTAAAGCAGGACTAAAGCAGGACTAAAGCAGGTCTAAACCAGGACTAAAGCAGGTTTAAACCAGGACTAAAGCAGGACTAAAGCAGGACTAAAGCAGGACTAAAGCAGGTCTAAACCAGGACTAAAGCAGGTCTAAACCAGGACTAAAGCAGGACTAAAGCAGGACCAAAGCAGGACTAAACCAGGACTAAAGCAGGTCTAAACCAGGACTAAACCAGGACTAAAGCAGGACTAAACCAGGACAAAAGCAGGACTAAAGCAGGTCTAAACCAGGACTAAAGCAGGTCTAAACCAGGACTAAACCAGGACTAAAGCAGGACTAAAGCAGGACTAAAGCAGGACCAAAGCAGGACTAAACCAGGACTAAAGCAGGACTAAAGCAGGACTAAACCAGGACTAAACCAGGACTAAAGCAGGACTAAAGCAGGACTAAAGCAGGACCAAAGCAGGACTAAACCAGGACTAAAGCAGGACTAAAGCAGGACTAAACCAGGACTAAACCAGGACTAAAGCAGGACTAAAGCAGGACTAAAGCAGGACCAAAGCAGGACTAAACCAGGTCTAAACCAGGACTAAACCAGGAATAAACCAGGACTAAAGCAGGACTAAAGCAGGACTAAAGCAGGACTAAAGCAGGACCAAACCAGGACTAAAGCAGGTCTAAACCAGGACTAAAGCAGGACTAAACCAGGACTAAAGCAGGACTAAAGCAGGTCTAAACCAGGTCTAAACCAGGACTAAAGCAGGACTAAAGCAGGTCTAAACCAGGACTAAAGCAGGAATAAAGCAGGACTAAAGCAGGTCTAAACCAGGACTAAAGCAGGACTAAAGCAGGTCTAAACCAGGTCTAAACCAGGTCTAAACCAGGACTAAAGCAGGACCAAACCAGGACTAAAGCAGGTCTAAAGCAGGTCTAAACCAGGACTAAAGCAGGACTAAAGCAGGACTAAATCAGGACTAAAGCAGGACTAAAGCAGGACTAAAGCAGGACTAAAGCAGGTCTAAACCAGGACTAAACCAGGACTAAAGCAAGACTAAAGCAGGACTAAAGCAAGTCCAAACCAGGACTAAAGCAGGACTAAAGCAGGACTAAAGCAGGTCTAAACCAGGACTAAAGCAGGACTAAACCAGGACTAAATCAGGACTAAAGCAGGACTAAAGCAAGACTAAAGCAGGACTAAAGCAGGACTAAAGCAGGTCTAAACCAGGTCTAAACCAGGTCTAAAGCGGGACTAAAGCGGGACTAAAGCAGGACTAAATCAGGACTAAAGCAGGTCTAAAGCAGGACTAAAGCAGGACTAAATCAGGACTAAAGCAGGACTAAAGCAGGTCTAAACCAGGACCAAACCAGGACTAAAGGAGGACTAAAGCAGGTCTAAACCAGGTCTAAACCAGGACTAAAGCAGGACTAAAGCAGGTCTAAACCAGGACTAAACCAGGTCTAAACCAGGACTAAAGCAGGACTAAAGCAGGACCAAACCAGGACTAAAGCAGGTCTAAACCAGGACTAAAGCAGGACTAAACCAGGACTAAAGCAGGACTAAAGCAGGTCTAAACCAGGTCTAAACCAGGACTAAAGCAGGACTAAAGCAGGTCTAAACCAGGACTAAAGCAGGACTAAAGCAGGACTAAAGCAGGTCTAAACCAGGACTAAAGCAGGTCTAAACCAGGACTAAAGCAGGACTAAAGCAGGTCTAAACCAAGTCTAAACCAGGTCTAAACCAGGACTAAAGCAGGACCAAACCAGGACTAAAGCAGGTCTAAAGCAGGTCTAAACCAGGACTAAAGCAGGACTAAAGCAGGACTAAATCAGGACTAAAGCAGGACTAAAGCAGGACTAAAGCAGGACTAAAGCAGGTCTAAACCAGGACTAAACCAGGACTAAAGCAGGACTAAAGCAAGTCCAAACCAGGACTAAAGCAGGACTAAAGCAGGACTAAAGCAGGTCTAAACCAGGACTAAAGCAGGACTAAACCAGGACTAAATCAGGACTAAAGCAGGACTAAAGCAGGTCTAAACCAGGACTAAAGCAAGACTAAAGCAGGACTAAAGCAGGTCTAAACCAGGACTAAATCAGGACTAAAGCAGGACTAAAGCAGGTCTAAACCAGGTCTAAACCAGGTCTAAAGCGGGACTAAAGCGGGACTAAAGCAGGACTAAACCAGGACTAAAGCAGGTCTAAACCAGGACTAAAGCAGGTCTAAACCAGGTCTAAACCAGGACTAAAGCAGGACTAAAGCAGGACCAAACCAGGACTAAAGCAGGTCTAAACCAGGACTAAAGCAGGACTAAACCAGGACTAAAGCAGGTCTAAACCAGGTCTAAACCAGGACTAAAGCAGGACTAAAGCAGGACTAAACCAGGACTAAACCAGGACTAAACCAGGACTAAAGCAGGTCTAAACCAGGACTAAAGCAGGACTAAAGCAGGACTAAAGCAGGTCTAAACCAGGACTAAAGCAGGTCTAAACCAGGACTAAAGCAGGACTAAAGCAGGACTAAAGCAGGACCAAACCAGGACTAAAGCAGGTCTAAACCAGGACTAAAGCAGGACTAAACCAGGACTAAAGCAGGACTAAAGCAGGTCTAAACCAGGTCTAAACCAGGACTAAAGCAGGACTAAAGCAGGTCTAAACCAGGACTAAAGCAGGACTAAAGCAGGACTAAAGCAGGTCTAAACCAGGACTAAAGCAGGTCTAAACCAGGACTAAAGCAGGACTAAAGCAGGTCTAAACCAAGTCTAAACCAGGTCTAAACCAGGACTAAAGCAGGACCAAACCAGGACTAAAGCAGGTCTAAAGCAGGTCTAAACCAGGACTAAAGCAGGACTAAAGCAGGACTAAATCAGGACTAAAGCAGGACTAAAGCAGGACTAAAGCAGGACTAAAGCAGGTCTAAACCAGGACTAAACCAGGACTAAAGCAAGACTAAAGCAGGACTAAAGCAAGTCCAAACCAGGACTAAAGCAGGACTAAAGCAGGACTAAAGCAGGTCTAAACCAGGACTAAAGCAGGACTAAACCAGGACTAAATCAGGACTAAAGCAGGACTAAAGCAGGTCTAAACCAGGACTAAAGCAAGACTAAAGCAGGACTAAAGCAGGTCTAAACCAGGACTAAATCAGGACTAAAGCAGGACTAAAGCAGGTCTAAACCAGGTCTAAACCAGGTCTAAAGCGGGACTAAAGCGGGACTAAAGCAGGACTAAATCAGGACTAAAGCAGGACTAAAGCAGGTCTAAACCAGGACTAAAGCAGGTCTAAACCAGGACTAAAGCAGGACCAAACCAGGACTAAAGCAGGTCTAAACCAGGTCTAAACCAGGACTAAAGCAGGACTAAAGCAGGACCAAACCAGGACTAAAGCAGGTCTAAACCAGGACTAAAGCAGGACTAAACCAGGACTAAAGCAGGACTAAACCAGGACTAAACCAGGACTAAACCAGGACTAAAGCAGGTCTAAACCAGGACTAAAGCAGGACTAAAGCAGGACTAAAGCAGGTCTAAACCAGGACTAAAGCAGGTCTAAACCAGGACTAAAGCAGGACTAAAGCAGGACTAAAGCAGGACTAAAGCAGGTCTAAAGCAGGACTAAAGCAGGTCTAAACCAGGACTAAAGCAGGTCTAAACCAGGACTAAAGCAGGACCAAACCAGGACTAAAGCAGGACTAAAGCAGGTCTAAACCAGGTCTAAACCAGGACTAAAGCAGGACTAAAGCAGGACCAAACCAGGACTAAAGCAGGTCTAAACCAGGACTAAAGCAGGACTAAACCAGGACTAAAGCAGGACTAAACCAGGTCTAAACCAGGACTAAAGCAGGTCTAAACCAGGACTAAAGCAGGACTAAAGCAGGACTAAAGCAGGTCTAAACCAGGACTAAAGCAGGTCTAAACCAGGACTAAAGCAGGACTAAAGCAGGACTAAAGCAGGACTAAAGCAGGTCTAAACCAGGTCTAAACCAGGTCTAAACCAGGACTAAAGCAGGACCAAACCAGGACTAAAGCAGGTCTAAAGCAGGTCTAAACCAGGACTAAAGCAGGACTAAAGCAGGACTAAAGCAGGTCTAAACCAGGACTAAAGCAGGACTAAAGCAGGTCTAAACCAGGACTAAAGCAGGACTAAAGCAGGTCTAAACCAGGACTAAAGCAGGACTAAAGCAGGTCTAAACCAGGACTAAAGCAGGACTAAAGCAGGACTAAAGCAGGTCTAAACCAGGACTAAAGCAGGACTAAAGCAGGTCTAAACCAGGACTAAAGCAGGACTAAAGCAGGACTAAACCAGGTCTAAATCAGGACTAAAGCATGACTAAAGCAGGACTAAAGCATGACTAAAGCAGGACTAAAGCAGGACTAAATCAGGACTAAAGCAGGACTAAAGCAGGACTTAAGCAGGACTAAATCAGGACTAAAGCAGGACTAAACCAGGTCTAAATCAGGACTAAAGCACGACTAAAGCAGGACTAAAGCAGGACTAAAGCAGGACTAAAGCAGGACTAAAGCAGGACTAAAGCAGGACTAAAGCACGACCAAAGCAGGACTAAAGCAGGACTAAAGCAGGACTAAAGCAGGACTAAAGCAGGTCTAAAGCAGGACTAAAGCAGGACTAAACCAGGACTAAACAAGGACTAAACCAGGACTAAACCAGGACTAAACCAGGTCTAAACCAGAATTAAACAGGTCTAAACCAGGACTAAACCATGACTAAATAAGGACTAAACCAGGACTAAACCAGGTCTAAACCAGGACTAAACCAGGACTAAACCAGGACTAAACCAGGACTAAACCAGGTCTAAACCAGGACTAAAGCAGGACTAAAGCAGGTCTAAACCAGGACTAAAGCAGGTCTAAACCAGGACTAAAGCAGGACTAAGCAGGACTTAAGCAGGACTAAATCAGGACTAAAGCAGGACTAAACCAGGACTAAAGCAGGACTAAACCAGGACAAAAGCAGGTCTAAACCAGGACTAAAGCAGGACTAAACCAGGACTAAAGCAGGACTAAAGCAGGACTAAAGCAGGACTAAACCAGGTCTAAAGCAGGACTAAATCAGGACTAAAGCAGGACTAAAGCAGGACTAAACCAGGACTAAAGCAGGACTAAAGCAGGACTAAAGCAGGACTAAAGCAGGTCTAAACCAGGACTAAAGCAGGACTAAACCAGGACTAAAGCAGGACTAAAGCAGGACTAAAGCAGGACTAAATCAGGTCTAAAGCAGGACTAAAGCAGGACTAAAGCAGGTCTAAAGCAGGACTAAAGCAGGACTAAAGCAGGTCTAAACCAGGACTAAAGCAGGACTAAAGCAGGACTAAAGCAGGACTAAAGCAGGACTAAAGCAGGACTAAAGCAGGACTAAAGCAGGACTAAAGCAGGTCTAAACCAGGACTAAACCAGGACTAAAGCAGGAATAAAGCAGGACTAAAGCAGGTCTAAACCAGGACTAAATCAGGACTAAAGCAGGACTAAAGCAGGTCTAAACCAGGACTAAAGCAGGACTAAAGCAGGACTAAACCAGGACTAAAGCAGGACTAAAGCAGGACCAAACCAGGACTAAAGCAGGACTAAAGCAGGACTAAACCAGGACTAAACCAGGTCTAAACCAGGACTAAACCAGGTCTAAACCAGGATTAAACCAGGACTAAAGCAGGACTAAACCAGGACTAAACCAGGACTAAACCAGGACTAAACCAGGACTAAACCAGGACTAAAGCAGGACTAAAGCAGGTCTAAAGCAGGTCTAAACCAGGACTAAAGCAGGACTAAAGCAGGTCTAAACCAGGACTAAAGCAGGACTAAAGCAGGTCTAAAGCAGGTCTAAACCAGGACTAAAGCAGGACTAAACCAGGACTAAAGCAGGACTAAAGCAGGACTAAATCAGGACTAAATCAGGACTAAAGCAGGACTGAAGCAGGACTAAAGCAGGTCTAAACCAGGACTAAAGCAGGACTAAAGCAGGTCTAAACCAGGTCTAAACGAGGACTAAAGCAGGACTAAAGCAGGTCTAAACCAGGACTAAAGCAGGACTAAAGCAGGACTAAAGCAGGACCAAACCAGGACTAAAGCAGGTCTAAAGCAGGTCTAAACCAGGACTAAAGCAGGACTAAACCAGGACTAAACCAGGACTAAAGCAGGACTAAACCAGGACTAAAGCAGGACTAAACCAGGACTAAAGCAGGACTAAAGCAGGTCTAAAGCAGGACTAAAGCAGGACTAAACCAGGACTAAAGCAGGTCTAAACCAGGACTAAACCAGGATTGAACCAGGTCTAAATCAGGACTAAAGCAGGACTAAATCAGGACTAAAGCAGGACTAAACCAGGACTAAAGCAAGACTAAAGCAGGACTAAATCAGGACTAAATCAGGACTAAACCAGGACTAAATCAGGACTAAAGCACGACTAAAGCAGGACTAAATCAGGACTAAATCAGGACTAAATCAGGACTAAAGCACGACTAAAGCAGCTAAACAGGACTAAAGCAGGACTAAATCAGGACTAAAGCAGGACTAAATCAGGACTAAAGCAGGACTAAAGCAGGACTAAAGCAAGACTAAAGCAGGACTAAATCAGGACTAAATCAGGACTAAACCAGGACTAAAGCAGGACTAAAGCAGGTCTAAAGCAGGTCTAAACCAGGACTAAAGCAGGACTAAAGATGGTCTAAACCAGGACTAAAGCAGGACTAAAGCAGGTCTAAAGCAGGTCTAAACCAGGACTAAAGCAGGACTAAACCAGGACTAAAGCAGGACTAAAGCAGGACTAAACCAGGACTAAACCAGGACTAAAGCAGGACTAAAGCAGGTCTAAACCAGGTCTAAACCAGGTCTAAACCAGGACTAAAGCAGGACTAAAGCAGGTCTAAACCAGGACTAAAGCAGGACTAAAGCAGGACTAAAGCAGGACCAAACCAGGACTAAAGCAGGTCTAAAGCAGGTCTAAACCAGGACTAAAGCAGGACTAAACCAGGACTAAACCAGGACTAAAGCAGGACTAAAGCAGGACTAAAGCAGGACTAAACCAGGACTAAACCAGGACTAAAGCAGGACTAAACCAGGACTAAAGCAGGACTAAAGCAGGTCTAAAGCAGGACTAAAGCAGGACTAAACCAGGACTAAAGCAGGTCTAAACCAGGACTAAACCAGGTCTAAACCAGGTCCAAACCAGGATTGAACCAGGTCTAAATCAGGACTAAAGCAGGACTAAATCAGGACTAAAGCAGGACTAAAGCACGACTAAAGCAGCTAAATCAGGACTAAAGCACGACTAAAGCAGGACTAAAGCAGGACTAAAGCAGGACTAAACCAGGACTAAAGCAGGACTAAAGCAGGACTAAAGCAGGACTAAAGCAGGACCAAACCAGGACTAAAGCAGGTCTAAAGCAGGTCTAAACCAGGACTAAAGCAGGACTAAAGCAGGTCTAAACCAGGACTAAAGCAGGACTAAAGCAGGTCTAAACCAGGACTAAAGCAGGACCAAACCAGGTCTAAACCAGGTCTAAACCAGGACTAAAGCAGGACTAAAGCAGGTCTAAAGCAGGACTAAATCAGGACTAAAGCAGGACTAAAGCAGGACTAAACCAGGACTAAACCAGGACTAAAGCAGGACTAAACCAGGACTAAAGCAGGACTAAAGCAGGTCTAAAGCAGGACTAAAGCAGGACTAAACCAGGACTAAAGCAGGTCTAAACCAGGTCCAAACCAGGATTGAACCAGGACTAAAGCAGGACTAAAGCAGGACTAAAGCAGGACTAAATAAGGACTAAAGCGGGACTAAAGCAGGACTAAAGCAGGACTAAAGCAGGACTAAAGCAGGACTAAAGCAGGTCTAAAGCAGGACTAAAGCAGGACTAAACCAGGACTAAACCAGGACTAAAGCAGGACTAAAGCAGGACTAAAGTAGGACTAGAGCAGGTCTAAACCAGGACTAAAGCGGGACTAAAGCAGGACTAAAGCAGGACTAAAGCAGGTCTAAACCAGGACTAAAGCAGGACTAAAGCAGGACTAAAGCAGGACTAAAGCAGGACTAAACCAGGACTAAAGCAGGACTAAAGCAGGTCTAAATCAGGACTAAAGCAGGACTAAAGCAGGACTAAAGCAGGACTAAACCAGGACCAAACCCAGGACTAAAGCAGGACTAAAGCAGGACTAAAGCAGGTCTAAATCAGGACTAAAGCAGGACTAAAGCAGGATTAAACCAGGACTAAAGCAGGTCTAAACCAGGACTAAAGCAGGACTAAACCAGGACTAAAGCAGGACTAAAGCAGGTCTAAACCAGGACTAAAGCAGGTCTAAACCAGGACTAAAGCAGGACTAAAGCAGGACTAAAGCAGGTCTAAACCAGGACTAAAGCAGGACTAAAGCAGGTCTAAACCAGGACTAAAGCAGGACTAAAGCAGGACCAAACCAGGACTAAAGCAGGTCTAAAGCAGGTCTAAACCAGGACTAAACCAGGACTAAAGCAGGACTAAAGCAGGTCTAAACCAGGACTAAAGCAGGACTAAAGCAGGACTAAAGCAGGACCAAAGCAGGACTAAACCAGGACTAAAGCAGGTCTAAACCAGGACTAAAGCAGGACTAAACCAGGACTAAATCAGGACTAAAGCAGGACTAAAGCAGGACTAAAGCAGGACTAAACCAGGACTAAAGCAGGAATAAAGCAGGACTAAAGCAGGTCTAAACCAGGACTAAAGCAGGACTAAACCAGGACTAAAGCAGGACTAAAGCAGGACTAAAGCAGGACTAAAGCAGGAATAAAGCAGGACTAAAGCAGGTCTAAACCAGGACTAAAGCAGGACTAAATCAGGACTAAAGCAGGACTAAAGCAGGACTAAACCAGGACTAAAGCAGGACTAAAGCAGGACTAAAGCAGGACTAAACCAGGTCTAAACCAGGACTAAAGCAGGACTAAAGCTGGACTAAACCAGGACTAAAGCAGGACTAAAGCAGGTCTAAACCAGGACCAAAGCAGGACTAAATCAGGACTAAAGCAGGTCTAAAGCAGGACTAAAGCAGGACTAAAGCAGGACTAAAGCAGGTCTAAACCAGGACTAAAGCAGGACTAAAGCATGTCTAAACCAGGACTAAAGCAGGACTAAAGCAGGACTAAAGCAGGTCTAAACCAGGACCAAACCAGGACTAAAGCAGGACTAAAGCAGGACTAAAGCAGGTCTAAACCAGGACTAAAGCAGGACCAAACCAGGACTAAAGCAGGTCTAAAGCAGGTCTAAACCAGGACTAAAGCAGGACTAAAGCAGGTCTAAACCAGGACTAAAGCAGGACTAAAGCAGGTCTAAACCAGGACTAAAGCAGGACTAAACCAGGACTAAACCAGGACTAAAGCAGGACTAAAGCAGGACTAAAGCAGGACTAAACCAGGACTAAACCAGGACTAAAGCAGGTCTAAACCAGGACTAAACCAGGACTAAAGCAGGTCTAAACCAGGACTAAAGCAGGACTAAACCAGGTCTAAACCAGGACTAAAGCAGGACTAAAGCAGGACTAAAGCAGGACTAAATCAGGACTAAAGCAGGACTAAAGCAGGACTAAAGCAGGTCTAAACCAGGACTAAAGCAGGACTAAAGCAGGACCAAACCAGGACTAAAGCAGGTCTAAACCAGGACTAAACCAGGTCTAAACCAGGACTAAACCAGGACTAAACCAGGACTAAAGCAGGACTAAAGCAGGTCTAAACCAGGACTAAACCAGGTCTAAACCAGGTCTAAACCAGGACTAAAGCAGGACTAAAGCAGGACTAAAGCAGGTCTAAACCAGGACTAAAGCAGAACTAAAGCAGGTCTAAACCAGGACTAAATCAGGACTAAAGCATGACTAAAGCAGGACTAAAGCAGGACTAAAGCAGGACCAAACCAGGACTAAAGCAGGACCAAACCAGGTCTAAAGCAGGTCTAAACCAGGACTAAACCAGGACTAAAGCAGGATTAAAGCAGGACTAAAACAGGACTAAAGCAGGACTAAATCAGGACTAAAGCAGGACTAAATCAGGACTAAAGCAGGACTAAAGCAGGACTAAAGCAGGACTAAAGCAGGACTAAAGCAGGACCAAACTAGGACTAAAGCAGGTCTAAAGCAGGACTAAAGCACGACTAAAGCAGGACTAAAGCAGGACTAAATCAGGACTAAAGCAGGACTAAATCAGGACTAAAGCAGGACTAAAGCAGGACTAAAGCAGGACTAAAGCAGGACTAAATCAGGACTAAACCAGGACTAAAGCAGGACTAAAGCAAGACTAAAGCAAGACTAAAGCAGGACTAAAGCAGGACTAAAGCAGGACCAAACTAGGACTAAAGCAGGTCTAAAGCAGGACTAAAGCACGACTAAAGCAGGACTAAAGCAGGACTAAATCAGGACTAAAGCAGGACTAAATCAGGACTAAAGCAGGACTAAAGCAGGACTAAAGCAGGACTAAAGCAGGACTAAATCAGGACTAAACCAGGACTAAAGCAGGACTAAAGCAAGACTAAAGCAAGACTAAATCAGGACTAAAGCAGGACTAAAGCAGGACTAAAGCAGGACTAAATCAGGACTAAACCAGGACTAAAGCAGGACTAAAGCAAGACTAAAGCAAGACTAAACCAGGACTAAAGCAGGACTAAATCAGGACTAAATCAGGACTAAAGCAGGACAAAAGCAGGACTAAAGCAGGACTAAATCAGGACTAAAGCAGGACTAAATCAGGACTAAACCAGGTCTAAAGCAGGACTAAAGCACGACTAAAGCAGGACTAAAGCAGGACTAAATCAGGACTAAAGCAGGACTAAATCAGGACTAAAGCAGGACAAAAGCAGGACTAAAGCAGGACTAAATTAGGACTAAAGCAGGACTAAACCAGGACTAAAGCAGGACTAAAGCAGGTCTAAACCAGGACTAAAGCAGGACTAAAGCAGGACTAAAGCAGGACTAAAGCAGGACTAAAGCAGGTCTAAAGCAGGACTAAAGCAGGACTAAATCAGGACTAAAGCAGGACTAAAGCAGGACTAAAGCAGGACTAAAGCAGGTCTAAAGCAGGACTAAAGCAGGACTAAAGCAGGACTAAAGCAGGACTAAATCAGGACTAAAGCAGGACTAAAGCAGGACTAAAGCAGGACTAAAGCAGGTCTAAAGCAGGACTAAAGCAGGACTAAAGCAGGACTAAAGCAGGACTAAAGCAGGACTAAAGCAGGACTAAAGCAGGACTAAAGCTGGACTAAAGCAGGTCTAAAGCAGGACTAAAGCAGGACTAAAGCAGGACTAAAGCAGGACTAAAGCATGACTAAAGCAGGACTAAAGCAGGACTAAACCAGGTCTAAACCAGGACTAAAGCAGGACTAAATCAGGACTAAAGCAGGACTAAATCAGGACTAAAGCAGGACTAAAGCAGGTCTAAACCAGGACTAAAGCAGGACTAAACCAGGACTAAAGCAGGTCTAAACCAGGACTAAAGCAGGACTAAAGCAGGACTAAAGCAGGACTAAACCAGGTCTAAATCAGGACTAAAGCAGGACTAAAGCAGGACTAAAGCAGGACTAAAGCAGGACTAAAGCAGGTCTAAAGCAGGACTAAAGCAGGACTAAATCAGGACTAAAGCAGGACTAAAGCAGGACTAAAGCAGGACTAAAGCAGGACTAAAGCAGGACTAAAGCAGGACTAAAGCAGGTCTAAAGCAGGACTAAAGCAGGACTAAATCAGGACTAAAGCAGGACTAAAGCAGGACTAAAGCAGGACTAAATCAGGACTAAAGCAGGACTAAACCAGGTCTAAATCAGGACTAAAGCAGGACTAAAGCAGGACTAAAGCAGGACTAAAGCAGGACTAAAGCAGGACTAAAGCAGGACTAAATCAGGACTAAAGCAGGACCAAACCAGGTCTAAACCAGGACTAAAGCAGGACTAAATCAGGACTAAAGCAGGACTAAAGCAGGACTAAAGCAGGACTAAAGCAGGACTAAATCAGGACTAAAGCAGGACTAAAGCAGGACTAAAGCAGGACTAAACCAGGACTAAAGCAGGACTAAAGCAGGACTAAAGCAGGTCTAAACCAGGACTAAACCAGGTCTAAACCAGGTCTAAACCAGGACTAAAGCAGGACTAAAGCAGGTCTAAACCAGGACTAAAGCAGAACTAAAGCAGGTCTAAACCAGGACTAAATCAGGACTAAAGCATGACTAAAGCAGGACTAAAGCAGGACTAAAGCAGGACCAAACCAGGACTAAAGCAGGACCAAACCAGGTCTAAAGCAGGTCTAAACCAGGACTAAACCAGGACTAAAGCAGGATTAAAGCAGGACTAAAACAGGACTAAAGCAGGACTAAATCAGGACTAAAGCAGGACTAAATCAGGACTAAAGCAGGACTAAAGCAGGACCAAACTAGGACTAAAGCAGGTCTAAAGCAGGACTAAAGCACGACTAAAGCAGGACTAAAGCAGGACTAAATCAGGACTAAAGCAGGACTAAATCAGGACTAAAGCAGGACTAAAGCAGGACTAAAGCACGACTAAATCAGGACTAAAGCAGGACTAAATCAGGACTAAAGCAGGACAAAAGCAGGACTAAAGCAGGACTAAATCAGGACTAAAGCAGGACTAAATCAGGACTAAACCAGGACTAAAGCAGGACTAAAGCAGGTCTAAACCAGGACTAAAGCAGAACTAAAGCAGGTCTAAAGCAGGACTAAAGCAGGACTAAAGCAGGACTAAAGCAGGACTAAACCAGGTCTAAATCAGGACTAAAGCAGGACTAAAGCAGGACTAAAGCAGGACTAAAGCAGGTCTAAAGCAGGACTAAAGCAGGACTAAATCAGGACTAAAGCAGGACTAAAGCAGGACTAAAGCAGGACTAAAGCAGGTCTAAAGCAGGACTAAAGCAGGACTAAAGCAGGACTAAAGCAGGACTAAATCAGGACTAAAGCAGGACTAAACCAGGTCTAAATCAGGACTAAAGCAGGACTAAAGCAGGACTAAAGCAGGACTAAAGCAGGACTAAAGCAGGACTAAAGCAGGACTAAAGCAGGACTAAAGCAGGACCAAACCAGGTCTAAACCAGGACTAAAGCAGGACTAAATCAGGACTAAAGCAGGACTAAATCAGGACTAAAGCAGGACTAAAGCAGGACTAAAGCAGGACTAAAGCAGGACTAAAGCAGGACTAAATCAGGACTAAAGCAGGACTAAAGCAGGACTAAAGCAGGACTAAACCAGGTCTAAATCAGGACTAAAGCAGGACTAAAGCAGGACTAAAGCAGGACTAAAGCAGGACTAAAGCAGGTCTAAAGCAGGACTAAAGCAGGACTAAATCAGGACTAAAGCAGGACTAAAGCAGGACTAAAGCAGGACCAAAGCAGGACCAAAGCAGGACTAAAGCAGGACTAAAGCAGGTCTAAAGCAGGACTAAAGCAGGACTAAATCAGGACTAAAGCAGGACTAAAGCAGGACTAAAGCAGGTCTAAAGCAGGACTAAACCAGGACTAAAGCAGGACTAAAGCAGGACTAAAGCAGGTCTAAAGCAGGACTAAAGCAGGACTAAAGCAGGACTAAAGCAGGACTAAAGCAGGACTAAAGCAGGACTAAAGCAGGACTAAAGCAGGACTAAACCAGGACTAAATCAGGACTAAATCAGGACTAAAGCAGGACTAAATCAGGACTAAAGCAGGACTAAAGCAGGACTAAACCAGGTCTAAATCAGGACTAAAGCAGGACTAAATCAGGACTAAAGCAGGACTAAAGCAGGACTAAAGCAGGACTAAAGCAGGACTAAAGCAGGTCTAAAGCAGGACTAAAGCAGGACTAAACCAGGACTAAAGCAGGACTAAACCAGGTCTAAATCAGGACTAAAGCAGGACTAAAGCAGGACTAAAGCAGGTCTAAACCAGGACTAAAGCAGGACTAAAGCACGACTAAAGCAGGACTAAACCAGGTCTAAATCAGGACTAAAGCAGGACTAAATCAGGACTAAAGCAGGACTAAAGCAGGACTAAAGCAGGACTAAAGCAGGACTAAAGCAGGTCTAAAGCAGGACTAAAGCAGGACTAAACCAGGACTAAAGCAGGACTAAACCAGGACTAAAGCAGGTCTAAACCAGGACTAAACCAGGACTAAACCAGGACTAAACCAGGACTAAATCAGGACTAAAGCAGGTCTAAAGCAGGACTAAAGCAGGTCTAAATCGGGACTAAAGCAGGACTAAAGCAGGACTAAAGCAGGACTAAATCAGGACTAAAGCAGGACTAAAGCAGGACTAAATCAGGACTAAAGCAGGACTAAAGCAGGACTAAAGCAGGTCTAAAGCAGGACTAAAGCAGGACTAAATCGGGACTAAAGCAGGACTAAAGCAGGACTAAAGCAGGACTAAATCAGGACTAAAGCAGGACTAAAGCAGGACTAAAGCAGGACTAAAGCAGGACTAAAGCAGGACTAAAGCAGGACTAAAGCAGGACTAAATCAGGACTAAAGCAGGACTAAAGCAGGACTAAAGCAGGTCTAAACCAGGACTGAACCAGGTCTAAACCAGGTCTAAACCAGGTCTAAACCAGGACTGAACCAGGACCAAACCAGGTCTAAACCAGGACTAAACCGGGTCTAAACCGGGACTAAAGCGGGACTAAAGCGGGACTAAAGCAGGACTAAAGCAGGTCTAAAGCAGGACTAAAGCAGGACTAAATCAGGACTAAATCAGGACTAAATCAGGACTAAAGCAGGACTAAAGCAGGACTAAACTAGGACTAAAGCAGGTCTAAACCAGGACTAAAGCAGGACTAAATCGGGACTAAAGCAGGACTAAAGCAGGACTAAAGCAGGACTAAATCAGGACTAAAGCAGGACTAAAGCTGGACTAAAGCAGGTCTAAAGCAGGACTAAAGCAGGACTAAATCAGGACTAAACCAGGTCTAAACCAGGACTGAACCAGGTCTAAACCAGGTCTAAACCAGGTCTAAACCAGGACTGAACCAGGACCAAACCAGGTCTAAACCAGGACTAAACCGGGTCTAAACCGGGACTAAAGCGGGACTAAAGCGGGACTAAAGCAGGACTAAAGCAGGTCTAAAGCAGGACTAAAGCAGGACTAAATCAGGACTAAAGCAGGACTAAAGCAGGACTAAAGCAGGACTAAAGCAGGACTAAACCAGGTCTAAAGCAGGACTAAACCAGGACTAAAGCAGGACTAAAGCAGGTCTAAACCAGGACTAAAGCAGGTCTAAACCAGGACTAAAGCAGGACTAAAGCAGGACCAAAGCAGGACTAAACCAGGACTAAAGCAGGTCTAAACCAGGACTAAAGCAGGACTAAAGCAGGACTAAAGCAGGTCTAAAGCAGGACTAAAGCAGGTCTAAAGCAGGACTAAAGCAGGACTAAAGCAGGACTAAAGCAGGACTAAAGCAGGACTAAACCTGGACTAAACCAGGACTAAAGCACGACTAAAGCAGGACTAAAGCAGGACTAAATCAGGACTAAAGCAGGACTAAATCAGGACTAAAGCAGGACTAAAGCAGGACTAAAGCAGGACTAAAGCAGGACTAAAGCAGGACTAAACCAGGACTAAAGCAGGACTAAACCAGGACTAAAGCAGGTCTAAACCAGGACTAAAGCAGGACTAAAGCTGGACTAAAGCAGGTCTAAACCAGGACTAAACCAGGACTAAACCAGGACTAAACCAGGACTAAATCAGGTCTAAAGCAGGACTAAAGCAGGACTAAATCAGGACTAAAGCGGGACTAAAGCAGGACTAAAGCAGGACTAAAGCAGGACTAAAGCAGGACTAAAGCAGGACTAAAGCAGGACTAAACCAGGACTAAAGCAGGTCTAAACCAGGACTAAAGCAGGACTAAAGCTGGACTAAAGCAGGTCTAAACCAGGACTAAACCAGGACTAAACCAGGACTAAACCAGGACTAAATCAGGTCTAAAGCAGGACTAAAGCAGGACTAAATCAGGACTAAAGCGGGACTAAAGCAGGACTAAAGCAGGACTAAACCAGGACTAAATCAGGTCTAAAGCAGGACTAAAGCAGGACTAAATCAGGACTAAAGCGGGACTAAAGCAGGACTAAAGCAGGACTAAAGCAGGACTAAACCAGGACTAAACCAGGACTAAACCAGGACTAAAGCAGGACTAAAGCAGGTCTAAAGCAGGACTAAATCGGGACTAAAGCGGGACTAAAGCAGGACTAAAGCAGGACTAAAGCGGGACTAAAGCAGGACTAAAGCAGGTCTAAAGCAGGACTAAATCGGGACTAAAGCGGGACTAAAGCAGGACTAAAGCAGGACTAAAGCAGGTCTAAAGCAGGTCTAAAGCAGGTCTAAAGCAGGTCTAAATTAGGACTAAAGCAGGACTAAATCAGGACTAAAGCAGGACTAAAGCAGGTCTAAAGCAGGACTAAATCGGGACTAAAGCAGGACTAAAGCAGGACTAAAGCAGGACTAAATCAGGACTAAAGCAGGACTAAAGCAGGACTAAAGCAGGACTAAAGCAGGACTAAAATAGGACTAAAGCAGGACTAAATCAGGACTAAAGCAGGACTAAAGCAGGACTAAAGCAGGACTAAATCAGGACTAAACCAGGACAATATCAGGACTAAACCAGGACTAAAGCAGGACTAAAGCAGGACTAAAGCAGGACTAAAGCAGGACTAAAGCAGGTCTAAAGCAGGACTAAAGCAGGACTAAAGCAGGTCTAAAGCAGGACTAAAGCAGGACTAAAGCTGGACTAAAGCAGGTCTAAAGCAGGACTAAAGCAGGACTAAATCAGGACTAAACCAGGTCTAAACCAGGACTGAACCAGGTCTAAACCAGGTCTAAACCAGGTCTAAACCAGGACTGAACCAGGACCAAACCAGGTCTAAACCGGGACTAAACCGGGTCTAAACCGGGACTAAAGCGGGACTAAAGCGGGACTAAAGCAGGACTAAAGCAGGACTAAAGCAGGACTAAAGCAGGTCTAAAGCAGGACTAAAGCAGGACTAAAGCTGGACTAAAGCAGGTCTAAAGCAGGACTAAAGCAGGACTAAATCAGGACTAAACCAGGTCTAAACCAGGACTGAACCAGGTCTAAACCAGGTCTAAACCAGGTCTAAACCAGGACTGAACCAGGACCAAACCAGGTCTAAACCGGGACTAAACCGGGTCTAAACCGGGTCTAAACCGGGACTAAAGCGGGACTAAAGCAGGACTAAAGCAGGACTAAAGCTGGACTAAAGCAGGTCTAAAGCAGGACTAAAGCAGGACTAAAGCTGGACTAAAGCAGGTCTAAAGCAGGACTAAAGCAGGACTAAAGCAGGACTAAAGCAGGACTAAAGCAGGACTAAAGCAGGTCTAAAGCAGGACTAAAGCAGGACTAAATCAGGACTAAAGCAGGACTAAAGCAGGACTAAAGCAGGACTAAAGCAGGACTAAAGCAGGACTAAAGCAGGACTAAAGCAGGTCTAAAGCAGGACTAAAGCAGGACTAAATCAGGACTAAAGCTGGACTAAAGCAGGACTAAAGCAGGACAAAAGCAGGACTAAAGCAGGACTAAAGCAGGACTAAATCAGGACTAAAGCAGGACTAAAGCAGGACTAAATCAGGACTAAAGCTGGACTAAAGCAGGTCTAAAGCAGGACTAAAGCAGGACTAAAGCAGGATTAAAGCAGGACTAAATCAGGACTAAAGCAGGACTAAAGCAGGACTAAAGCAGGACCAAAGCAGGACTAAAGCAGGACTAAAGCAGGACTAAAGCAGGACTAAAGCAGGACTAAAGCAGGTCTAAAGCAGGACTAAAGCAGGTCTAAACCAGGACTAAACCAGGACTAAACCAGGACTAAACCAGGACTAAATCAGGACTAAAGCAGGTCTAAAGCAGGACTAAAGCAGGACTAAACCAGGACTAAACCAGGACTAAAGCAGGACTAAAGCAGGTCTAAAGCAGGACTAAAGCAGGACTAAACCAGGACTAAACCAGGACTAAACCAGGACTAAACCAGGACTAAATCAGGACTAAAGCAGGTCTAAAGCAGGACTAAAGCAGGTCTAAAGCAGGACTAAAGCAGGACTAAATCGGGACTAAAGCAGGACTAAAGCAGGACTAAAGCAGGACTAAATCAGGACTAAAGCAGGACTAAAGCAGGACTAAATCAGGACTAAAGCAGGACTAAAGCAGGACTAAAGCAGGTCTAAAGCAGGACTAAAGCAGGACTAAATCGGGACTAAAGCAGGACTAAATCAGGACTAAAGCAGGACTAAAGCAGGACTAAAGCAGGACTAAAGCAGGACTAAATTAGGACTAAAGCAGGACTAAATCAGGACTAAAGCAGGACTAAAGCAGGACTAAAGCAGGTCTAAAGCAGGACTAAAGCAGGACTAAATCAGGACTAAAGCAGGACTAAAGCAGGACTAAACCAGGACTAAAGCAGGACTAAAGCAGGACTAAACCAGGTCTAAACCAGGACTAAAGCAGGACTAAAGCAGGACTAAAGCAGGACTAAACCAGGTCTAAACCAGGACTAAAGCAGGACTAAATCGGGACTAAAGCAGGACTAAAGCAGGACTAAAGCAGGACTAAATCAGGACTAAAGCAGGACTAAAGCAGGACTAAACCAGGACTAAAGCAGGACTAAAGCAGGACTAAAGCAGGACTAAACCAGGTCTAAACCAGGACTAAAGCAGGACTAAAGCTGGACTAAAGCAGGTCTAAAGCAGGACTAAAGCAGGACTAAATCAGGACTAAACCAGGTCTAAACCAGGACTGAACCAGGTCTAAACCAGGTCTAAACCAGGTCTAAACCAGGACTAAACCGGGTCTAAACCGGGACTAAAGCGGGACTAAAGCGGGACTAAAGCAGGACTAAAGCAGGTCTAAAGCAGGACTAAATCAGGACTAAAGCAGGACTAAAGCAGGACTAAATCAGGACTAAAGCAGGACTAAAGCAGGACTAAAGCAGGACTAAAGCAGGACTAAATCGGGACTAAAGCAGGACTAAAGCAGGACTAAAGCAGGACTAAATCATGACTAAAGCAGGACTAAAGCAGGACTAAAGCAGGACTAAACCAGGACTAAATCAGGACTAAAGCAGGACTAAAGCAGGACTAAAGCAGGACTAAAGCAGGACTAAAGCAGGACTAAATTAGGACTAAAGCAGGACTAAATCAGGACTAAAGCAGGACTAAAGCAGGACTAAAGCAGGTCTAAAGCAGGACTAAAGCAGGACTAAATCAGGACTAAAGCAGGACTAAAGCAGGACTAAACCAGGACTAAATCAGGACTAAAGCAGGACTAAAGCAGGACTAAAGCAGGTCTAAAGCAGGACTAAAGCAGGACTAAATCGGGACTAAAGCAGGACTAAAGCAGGACTAAAGCAGGACTAAATCAGGACTAAAGCAGGACTAAAGCAGGACTAAAGCAGGACTAAAGCAGGACTAAATTAGGACTAAAGCAGGACTAAATCAGGACTAAAGCAGGACTAAAGCAGGACTAAAGCAGGTCTAAAGCAGGACTAAAGCAGGACTAAATCAGGACTAAAGCAGGACTAAAGCAGGACTAAACCAGGACTAAAGCAGGACTAAAGCAGGACTAAAGCAGGACTAAACCAGGTCTAAACCAGGACTAAAGCAGGACTAAAGCAGGACTAAAGCAGGACTAAACCAGGTCTAAACCAGGACTAAAGCAGGACTAAATCAGGACTAAAGCAGGACTAAAGCAGGACTAAACCAGGACTAAAGCAGGACTAAAGCAGGACTAAAGCAGGACTAAACCAGGTCTAAACCAGGACTAAAGCAGGACTAAAGCTGGACTAAAGCAGGTCTAAAGCAGGACTAAACCAGGACTAAACCAGGACTAAACCAGGTCTAAACCAGGTCTAAACCAGGACTAAACCAGGTCTAAACCAGGACTGAACCAGGACCAAACCAGGTCTAAACCAGGACTAAACCGGGTCTAAACCGGGACTAAAGCGGGACTAAAGCGGGACTAAAGCAGGACTAAAGCAGGTCTAAAGCAGGACTAAATCAGGACTAAAGCAGGACTAAAGCAGGACTAAATCAGGACTAAAGCAGGACTAAAGCAGGACTAAAGCAGGACTAAAGCAGGACTAAATCAGGACTAAAGCAGGACTAAACCAGGACTAAAGCGGGACTAAAGCAGGACTAAAGCAGGACTAAACCAGGTCTAAACCAGGTCTAAAGCAGGACTAAACCAGGACTAAAGCAGGACTAAAGCAGGTCTAAACCAGGACTAAAGCAGGTCTAAAGCAGGACTAAAGCAGGTCTAAAGCAGGACTAAAGCAGGACTAAAGCAGGACCAAAGCAGGACTAAACCAGGACTAAAGCAGGTCTAAACCAGGACTAAAGCAGGACTAAAGCAGGACTAAAGCAGGTCTAAAGCAGGACTAAAGCAGGACTAAAGCAGGACTAAAGCAGGACTAAAGCAGGACTAAACCTGGACTAAACCAGGACTAAAGCACGACTAAAGCAGGACTAAAGCAGGACTAAATCAGGACTAAAGCAGGACTAAATCAGGACTAAAGCAGGACTAAAGCAGGACTAAAGCAGGACTAAAGCAGGACTAAAGCAGGACTAAATCAGGACTAAAGCAGGACTAAAGCAGGACTAAAGCAGGACTAAAGCAGGACTAAACCAGGACTAAAGCAGGACTAAACCAGGACTAAAGCAGGTCTAAACCAGGACTAAAGCAGGACTAAAGCTGGACTAAAGCAGGTCTAAACCAGGACTAAACCAGGACTAAACCAGGACTAAACCAGGACTAAATCAGGTCTAAAGCAGGACTAAAGCAGGACTAAATCGGGACTAAAGCGGGACTAAAGCAGGACTAAAGCAGGACTAAAGCAGGACTAAAGCAGGACTAAAGCAGGACTAAAGCAGGACTAAAGCAGGACTAAACCAGGACTAAAGCAGGTCTAAACCAGGACTAAAGCAGGACTAAAGCAGGACTAAACCAGGACTAAATCAGGTCTAAAGCAGGACTAAAGCAGGACTAAATCAGGACTAAAGCGGGACTAAAGCAGGACTAAAGCAGGACTAAACCAGGACTAAATCAGGTCTAAAGCAGGACTAAAGCAGGACTAAATCAGGACTAAAGCGGGACTAAAGCAGGACTAAAGCAGGACTAAAGCAGGACTAAAGCAGGTCTAAAGCAGGACTAAATCAGGACTAAAGCGGGACTAAAGCAGGACTAAAGCAGGACTAAAGCAGGACTAAAGCAGGTCTAAAGCAGGTCTAAAGCAGGTCTAAAGCAGGTCTAAATTAGGACTAAAGCAGGACTAAATCAGGACTAAAGCAGGACTAAAGCAGGTCTAAAGCAGGACTAAAGCAGGACTAAATCAGGACTAAAGCAGGACTAAAGCAGGACTAAAGCAGGACTAAATCAGGACTAAAGCAGGACTAAAGCAGGACTAAAGCAGGACTAAATTAGGACTAAAGCAGGACTAAATCAGGACTAAAGCAGGACTAAAGCAGGACTAAAGCAGGACTAAACCAGGACTAAATCAGGACTAAACCAGGACTAAAGCAGGACTAAAGCAGGACTAAAGCAGGACTAAACCAGGTCTAAACCAGGACTAAACCGGGTCTAAACCGGGACTAAAGCGGGACTAAAGCAGGACTAAAGCAGGTCTAAAGCAGGACTAAAGCAGGACTAAAGCAGGTCTAAAGCAGGACTAAAGCAGGACTAAAGCTGGACTAAAGCAGGACTAAATCAGGACTAAACCAGGACTGAACCAGGACCAAACCAGGTCTAAACCGGGACTAAACCGGGTCTAAACCGGGACTAAAGCGGGACTAAAGCAGGACTAAAGCAGGACTAAACCTGGACTAAATCAGGACTAAAGCAGGACTAAAGCAGGACTAAAGCAGGACTAAAGCTGGACTAAAGCAGGTCTAAAGCAGGACTAAAGCAGGACTAAAGCAGGTCTAAAGCAGGACTAAAGCTGGACTAAAGCAGGTCTAAAGCAGGACTAAAGCAGGACTAAAGCAGGACTAAAGCAGGACTAAAGCAGGACTAAAGCAGGACTAAAGCAGGACTAAAGCAGGTCTAAAGCAGGACTAAAGCAGGACTAAATCAGGACTAAAGCAGGACTAAAGCAGGACTAAACCAGGACTAAAGCAGGACTAAAGCAGGACTAAAGCAGGACTAAACCAGGTCTAAACCAGGACTAAAGCAGGACTAAAGCAGGACTAAAGCAGGACTAAACCAGGTCTAAACCAGGACTAAAGCAGGACTAAATCGGGACTAAAGCAGGACTAAAGCAGGTCTAAAGCAGGACTAAAGCAGGACTAAATCAGGACTAAAGCAGGTCTAAAGCAGGACTAAATCAGGACTAAAGCAGGACTAAAGCAGGACTAAACCAGGACTAAAGCAGGACTAAAGCAGGACTAAAGCAGGACTAAACCAGGTCTAAACCAGGACTAAAGCAGGACTAAAGCTGGACTAAAGCAGGTCTAAAGCAGGACTAAAGCAGGACTAAATCAGGACTAAACCAGGTCTAAACCAGGACTGAACCAGGTCTAAACCAGGTCTAAACCAGGTCTAAACCAGGACTGAACCAGGACCAAACCAGGTCTAAACCAGGACTAAACCGGGTCTAAACCGGGACTAAAGCGGGACTAAAGCGGGACTAAAGCAGGACTAAAGCAGGTCTAAAGCAGGACTAAATCAGGACTAAAGCAGGACTAAAGCAGGACTAAAGCAGGACTAAAGCAGGACTAAATCAGGACTAAAGCAGGACTAAACCAGGACTAAAGCGGGACTAAAGCAGGACTAAAGCAGGACTAAACCAGGTCTAAACCAGGTCTAAAGCAGGACTAAACCAGGACTAAAGCAGGACTAAAGCAGGTCTAAACCAGGACTAAAGCAGGTCTAAACCAGGACTAAAGCAGGACTAAACCAGGACTAAACCAGGTCTAAACCAGGACTAAAGCACGACTAAAGCAGGACTAAAGCAGGACTAAATCAGGACTAAAGCAGGACTAAATCAGGACTAAAGCAGGACTAAAGCAGGACTAAAGCAGGACTAAAGCAGGACTAAATCAGGACTAAAGCAGGACTAAAGCAGGACTAAAGCAGGACTAAAGCAGGACTAAAGCAGGACTAAACCAGGACTAAAGCAGGTCTAAACCAGGACTAAAGCAGGACTAAACCAGGACTAAACCAGGACTAAATCAGGTCTAAAGCAGGACTAAAGCAGGACTAAATCAGGACTAAAGCAGGACTAAAGCAGGTCTAAACCAGGACTAAAGCAGGACTAAAGCAGGTCTAAAGCAGGACTAAAGCAGGACTAAACCAGGACTAAACCAGGACTAAAGCAGGTCTAAACCAGGACTAAAGCAGGACTAAAGCTGGACTAAAGCAGGTCTAAACCAGGACTAAACCAGGACTAAACCAGGACTAAACCAGGACTAAATCAGGTCTAAAGCAGGACTAAAGCAGGACTAAATCAGGACTAAAGCGGGACTAAAGCAGGACTAAAGCAGGACTAAAGCAGGACTAAAGCAGGACTAAAGCAGGACTAAAGCAGGTCTAAAGCAGGACTAAAGCAGGAATAAACCAGGACTAAACCAGGACTAAAGCAGGTCTAAACCAGGACTAAAGCAGGACTAAAGCTGGACTAAAGCAGGTCTAAACCAGGACTAAACCAGGACTAAACCAGGACTAAACCAGGACTAAATCAGGTCTAAAGCAGGACTAAAGCAGGACTAAATCAGGACTAAAGCGGGACTAAAGCAGGACTAAAGCAGGACTAAAGCAGGACTAAAGCAGGTCTAAAGCAGGTCTAAAGCAGGACTAAAGCAGGATTAAAGCAGGACTAAAGCAGGACTAAAGCAGGACTAAAGCAGGACTAAATTAGGACTAAAGCAGGACTAAATCAGGACTAAAGCAGGACTAAAGCAGGACTAAAGCAGGTCTAAAGCAGGACTAAAGCAGGACTAAAGCAGGACTAAATCAGGACTAAAGCAGGACTAAAGCAGGACTAAACCAGGACTAAAGCAGGACTAAAGCAGGACTAAACCAGGTCTAAACCAGGACTAAACCGGGTCTAAACCGGGACTAAATCAGGACTAAAGCAGGACTAAAGCAGGACTAAAGCAGGACTAAAGCAGGACTAAAGCAGGACTAAACCAGGACTAAACCAGGACTAAAGCAGGTCTAAACCAGGACTAAAGCAGGACTAAACCAGGACTAAACCAGGACTAAATCAGGTCTAAAGCAGGACTAAAGCAGGACTAAATCAGGACTAAAGCGGGACTAAAGCAGGACTAAAGCAGGACTAAAGCAGGACTAAAGCAGGACTAAAGCAGGTCTAAAGCAGGACTAAAGCAGGACTAAACCAGGACTAAAGCAGGACTAAACCAGGACTAAAGCAGGTCTAAACCAGGACTAAAGCAGGACTAAAGCTGGACTAAAGCAGGTCTAAACCAGGACTAAACCAGGACTAAACCAGGACTAAACCAGGACTAAATCAGGTCTAAAGCAGGACTAAAGCAGGACTAAATCAGGACTAAAGCGGGACTAAAGCAGGACTAAAGCAGGACTAAAGCAGGACTAAAGCAGGTCTAAAGCAGGTCTAAAGCAGGACTAAAGCAGGACTAAAGCAGGTCTAAAGCAGGTCTAAAGCAGGACTAAAGCAGGACTAAAGCAGGACTAAAGCAGGACTAAAGCGGGACTAAAGCAGGACTAAAGCAGGACTAAAGCAGGACTAAAGCAGGACTAAAGCAGGTCTAAAGCAGGACTAAAGCAGGACTAAAGCAGGACTAAATCAGGACTAAAGCAGGACTAAAGCAGGACTAAACCAGGACTAAAGCAGGACTAAAGCAGGACTAAACCAGGTCTAAACCAGGACTAAACCGGGTCTAAACCGGGACTAAAGCGGGACTAAAGCAGGACTGAAGCAGGTCTAAAGCAGGACTAAAGCAGGACTAAAGCTGGACTAAAGCAGGTCTAAAGCAGGACTGAACCAGGTCTAAACCAGGTCTAAACCAGGTCTAAACCAGGACTGAACCAGGACCAAACCAGGTCTAAACCAGGACTAAACCGGGTCTAAACCGGGACTAAAGCGGGACTAAAGCGGGACTAAAGCAGGACTAAAGCAGGACTAAAGCAGGACTAAAGCAGGACTAAACCTGGACTAAATCAGGACTAAAGCAGGACTAAAGCAGGACTAAAGCAGGACTAAAGCTGGACTAAAGCAGGTCTAAATCAGGACTAAAGCAGGACTAAAGCTGGACTAAAGCAGGTCTAAATCAGGACCAAACCAGGACTAAAGCAGGACTAAATCTGGACTAAAGCAGGACTAAATCAGGACTAAAGCAGGACTAAAGCAGGTCTAAACCAGGACTAAAGCAGGACTAAAGCAGGACTAAATCAGGACTAAAGCAGGACTAAAGCAGGACTAAACCAGGTCTAAATCAGGACTAAAGCAGGACTAAAGCAGGACTAAAGCAGGACTAAAGCAGGTCTAAATCAGGACTAAAGCAGGACTAAAGCAGGACTAAAGCAGGACTAAAGCACGACTAAAGCAGGACTAAATCAGGACTAAAGCAGGACTAAAGCATGACTAAACCAGGTCTAAATCAGGACTAAAGCAGGACTAAAGCAGGACTAAAGCAGGTCTAAAGCAGGACTAAATCAGGACTAAAGCAGGACTAAAGCAGGACTAAAGCAGGACTAAAGCAGGACTAAAGCAGGACTAAAGCAGGTCTAAAGCAGGACTAAATCAGGACTAAAGCAGGACTAAAGCAGGTCTAAAGCAGGACTAAAGCAGGACTAAACCAGGACTAAAGCAGGACTAAACCAGGACTAAAGCAGGTCCAAACCAGGACTAAAGCAGGACAAAAGCTGGACTAAAGCAGGTCTAAACCAGGACTAAACCAGGACTAAACCAGGACTAAACCAGGACTAAACCAGGACTAAATCAGGTCTAAAGCAGGACTAAAGCAGGACTAAATCAGGACTAAAGCGGGACTAAAGCAGGACTAAAGCAGGACTAAAGCAGGACTAAAGCAGGTCTAAAGCAGGTCTAAAGCAGGACTAAAGCAGGTCTAAATTAGGACTAAAGCAGGACTAAATCAGGACTAAAGCAGGACTAAAGCAGGACTAAAGCAGGTCTAAAGCAGGACTAAAGCAGGACTAAATCGGGACTAAATCAGGACTAAAGCAGGACTAAAGCAGGACTAAAGCAGGACTAAATTAGGACTAAAGCAGGACTAAATCAGGACTAAAGCAGGACTAAAGCTGGACTAAACCAGGACTAAAGCAGGACTAAAGCAGGACTAAAGCTGGACTAAAGCAGGTCTAAAGCAGGACTAAAGCAGGACTAAACCAGGACTAAAGCAGGACTAAAGCAGGACTAAAGCAGGTCTAAACCAGGACTAAACCAGGACTAAACCAGGACTAAACCAGGACTAAATCAGGTCTAAAGCAGGACTAAAGCAGGATTAAAGCACGACTAAAGCAGGACTAAATCAGGACTAAAGCAGGACCAAAGCAGGTCTAAAGCAGGACTAAAGCAGGACTAAAGCAGGTCTAAACCAGGACTAAACCAGGACTAAACCAGGACTAAACCAGGACTAAATCAGGTCTAAAGCAGGACTAAAGCAGGACTAAAGCACGACTAAAGCAGGACTAAATCAGGACTAAAGCAGGACCAAAGCAGGTCTAAAGCAGGACTAAATCAGGACTAAAGCAGGACTAAATCAGGACTAAAGCAGGACCAAAGCAGGTCTAAAGCAGGACTAAAGCAGGACTAAAGCAGGACTAAAGCAGGACTAAAGCAGGTCTAAAGCAGGACTAAATCAGGACTAAAGCAGGACTAAAGCAGGTCTAAAGCAGGACTAAAGCAGGACTAAACCAGGACTAAAGCAGGACTAAACCAGGACTAAAGCAGGTCTAAACCAGGTCTAAAGCAGGACTAAAGCAGGACTAAATCAGGACTAAAGCGGGACTAAAGCAGGACTAAAGCAGGACTAAAGCAGGACTAAAGCAGGTCTAAAGCAGGTCTAAAGCAGGACTAAAGCAGGTCTAAAGCAGGACTAAAGCAGGACTAAAGCAGGACTAAAGCAGGTCTAAATTAGGATTAAAGCAGGACTAAATCAGGACTAAAGCAGGACTAAAGCAGGACTAAAGCAGGTCTAAAGCAGGACTAAAGCAGGACTAAATCGGGACTAAAGCAGGACTAAAGCAGGACTAAATCAGGACTAAAGCAGGACTAAAGCAGGACTAAAGCAGGACTAAATTAGGACTAAAGCAGGACTAAATCAGGACTAAAGCAGGTCTAAAGCAGGACTAAAGCAGGACTAAATCGGGACTAAAGCAGGACTAAAGCAGGACTAAAGCAGGACTAAAGCAGGACTAAAGCAGGACTAAACCAGGACTAAAGCAGGACTAAAGCAGGACTAAAGCAGGACTAAACCAGGTCTAAACCAGGACTAAACCGGGTCTAAACCGGGACTAAAGCGGGACTAAAGCAGGACTAAAGCAGGACTAAAGCAGGTCTAAAGCAGGACTAAAACAGGACTAAAGCAGGACTAAAACAGGACTAAAACAGGACTAAAGCAGGACTAAAACAGGACTAAAGCAGGACTAAAACAGGACTAAAGCAGGACTAAAACAGGACTAAAGCAGGACTAAATCAGGATTAAAGCAGGACTAAATCAGGACTAAAGCAGGACTAAAGCAGGTCTAAACCAGGACCAAAGCAGGACTAAAGCAGGACTAAACCAGGTCTAAATCAGGACTAAAGCAGGACTAAAGCAGGACCAAAGCAGGACTAAAGCAGGACTAAAGCAGGACTAAAGCAGGACTAAAGCAGGTCTAAAGCAGGACTAAATCAGGACTAAAGCAGGTCTAAACCAGGACTAAAGCAGGTCTAAACCAGGACTAAAGCAGGACTAAACCAGGACTAAAGCAGGACTAAACCAGGACTAAAGCAGGTCTAAAGCAGGACTAAAGCAGGACTAAACCAGGACTAAAGCAGGACTAAACCAGGACTAAAGCAGGTCTAAACCAGGACTAAAGCAGGACTAAACCAGGACTAAACCAGGACTAAATCAGGTCTAAAGCAGGACTAAAGCAGGACTAAATCAGGACTAAAGCGGGACTAAAGCAGGACTAAAGCAGGACTAAAGCAGGACTAAAGCAGGACTAAAGCAGGTCTAAATTAGGACTAAAGCAGGACTAAATCAGGACTAAAGCAGGACTAAAGCAGGACTAAAGCAGGTCTAAAGCAGGACTAAAGCAGGACTAAATCGGGACTAAAGCAGGACTAAAGCAGGACTAAAGCAGGACTAAATCAGGACTAAAGCAGGACTAAAGCAGGACTAAAGCAGGACTAAATTAGGACTAAAGCAGGACTAAATCAGGACTAAAGCAGGACTAAAGCAGGACTAAAGCAGGTCTAAAGCAGGACTAAAGCAGGACTAAATCGGGACTAAAGCAGGACTAAAGCAGGACTAAAGCAGGACTAAAGCAGGACTAAAGCAGGACTAAACCAGGACTAAAGCAGGACTAAAGCAGGACTAAAGCAGGACTAAACCAGGTCTAAACCAGGTCTAAAGCAGGACTAAACCAGGACTAAAGCAGGACTAAAGCAGGTCTAAACCAGGACTAAAGCAGGTCTAAACCAGGACTAAAGCAGGACTAAACCGGGTCTAAACCAGGACTAAACCGGGTCTAAACCGGGACTAAAGCGGGACTAAAGCAGGACTAAAGCAGGACTAAAGCAGGTCTAAAGCAGGACTAAAGCAGGTCTAAAGCAGGACTAAAGCAGGTCTAAAGCAGGACTAAACCAGGACTAAACCAGGACTGAACCAGGTCTAAACCAGGTCTAAACCAGGTCTAAACCAGGACTGAACCAGGACCAAACCAGGTCTAAACCAGGACTAAACCGGGTCTAAACCGGGACTAAAGCGGGACTAAAGCAGGACTAAAGCAGGACTAAAGCAGGACTAAACCTGGACTAAATCAGGACTAAAGCAGGACTAAAGCAGGACTAAATCAGGACTAAACCAGGACTAAAGCGGGACTAAAGCAGGACTAAACCAGGACTAAAGCAGGACTAAAGCAGGACTATATTTTTACCTTGAAGAACCACGATTGGCTCCTTCGCGGTGCCGCTGTGAAGGCGCCGCCCTCTGCTGGTCTCTCATTGGTTGGCCTCACCGTCAGTCTCTCGGATGGCGTGTGAGGTCGGCGGCTGATTGGCCCAGAGGGCAGCGAGGGCGGGATCTCTGCGGCGGAGGGTGGGACTTCGATGCAGCGCGGCGTCGGAGCTACGGATTGGTCGGCCACGGCGAGGGGGCGGGGCCCATAGGGGTGCAGAGGGGTAGGGCTGTAGAGCGGTGCCGTGGGGTTGCCGTGGCGATACTGATGTCGCTGCTGCCACTCATAAAGTCGCCAAAATGAAGCCGGAGCCAACGAATCAGAAAAACCGAAGTGAGACAGACGATCCTGAGCATAACGGTATTCTCCCACACGACCACCAGGGGCGCTGCAGAGAGAGAGAGAGAGAGAGAGGACTGAACCAGGACTAAACCAGGACTAAACCAGGTCTAAACCAGGACTAAACCAGGTCTAAACCAGGACTAAACCAGGACTAAACCAGGACTAAACCAGGACTGAACCAGGACTAAACCAGGTCTAAACCAGGACTAAACCAGGACTAAACCAGGTCTAAACCAGGACTAAACCAGGACTAAACCAGAACTAAACCAGGACTGAACCAGGACTAAACCAGGACTAAACCAGGTCCAAACCAGGACTAAAGCAGGACTAAACCAGGACTAAACCAGGTCTAAACCAGGACTAAACCAGGACTAAACCAGGACTAAACCAGGACTAAACCAGGTCCAAACCAGGACTAAACCAGGACTAAACCAGGACTAAACCAGGTCTAAACCAGGACTAAACCAGGACTAAACCAGGACTAAACCAGGACTGAACCAGGACTAAACCAGGTCTAAACCAGGACTAAACCAGGACTAAACCAGGTCTAAACCAGGACTAAACCAGGACTAAACCAGAACTAAACCAGGACTGAACCAGGACTAAACCAGGACTAAACCAGGTCCAAACCAGGACTAAAGCAGGACTAAACCAGGACTAAACCAGGTCTAAACCAGGACTAAACCAGGACTAAACCAGGACTAAACCAGGACTAAACCAGGTCCAAACCAGGACTAAACCAGGACTAAACCAGGACTAAACCAGGACTAAAGCAGGACTAAACCAGGACTAAACCAGGTCTAAACCAGGTCTAAACCAGGACTGAACCAGGACTAAACCAGGTCTAAACCAGGTCTAAACCAGGACTAAACCAGGACTAAACCAGGACTAAACCAGGACTAAACCAGGTCCAAACCAGGACCAAAGCAGGACTAAACCAGGACTAAACCAGGTCTAAACCAGGACTAAAGCAGGACTAAACCAGGACTAAACCAGGACTAAACCAGGACTAAACCAGGGCTAAACCAGGACTAAACGAGGACTGAACCAGGTCTAAACCAGGACTAAAGCAGGACTAAACCAGGACTAAACCAGGTCTAAACCAGGACTAAACCAGGGCTAAACCAGGACTAAACCAGGACTAAACCAGGACTAAACCAGGACTAAACCAGGACTAAACCAGGACCAAACCAGGACTAAAGCAGGACTAAACCAGGACTAAACCAGGACTGAACCAGGACTAAACCAGGACTAAACCAGGACTGAACCAGGTCTAAACCAGGACTGAACCAGGACTAAACCAGGACTAAACCAGGTCTAAACCAGGACTGAACCAGGACTAAACCAGGACTAAAACCAGGTCTAAACCAGGACTGAACCAGGTCTGAACCAGGACTAAACCAGGTCTAAACCAGGACTGAACCAGGACTAAACCAGGTCTAAACCAGGTCTAAACCAGGACTAAACCAGGACTAAACCAGGACTAAACCAGGTCCAAACCAGGACTAAACCAGGTCTAAACCAGGACTGAACCAGGACTAAACCAGGACTAAAACCAGGTCTAAACCAGGACTAAACCAGGTCTAAACCAGGACTGAACCAGGACTAAACCAGGACTAAAACCAGGTCTAAACCAGGACTGAACCAGGTCTGAACCAGGACTAAACCAGGTCTAAACCAGGACTGAACCAGGACTAAACCAGGTCTAAACCAGGTCTAAACCAGGACTAAACCAGGACTAAACCAGGACTAAACCAGGACTAAACCAGGTCCAAACCAGGACCAAAGCAGGACTAAACCAGGACTAAACCAGGTCTAAACCAGGACTAAAGCAGGACTAAACCAGGACTAAACCAGGACTAAACCAGGACTAAACCAGGACTAAACCAGGTCTAAACCAGGACTAAACCAGGACTAAACCAGGACTAAACCAGGACTGAACCAGGTCTAAACCAGGACTAAAGCAGGACTAAACCAGGACTAAACCAGGTCTAAACCAGGACTAAACCAGGACTAAACCAGGACTAAACCAGGTCCAAACCAGGACTAAAGCAGGACTAAACCAGGACTAAACCAGGTCTAAACCAGGACTAAACCAGGACTAAACCAGGTCTAAACCAGGACTAAACCAGGACTAAACCAGGACTAAACCAGGACTAAACCAGGACTGAACCAGGACTGAACCAGGTCTAAACCAGGACTAAACCAGGACTAAACCAGGACTAAACCAGGACTAAACCAGGACTGAACCAGGACTAAACCAGGACTAAAACAGGACTGAACCAGGACTGAACCAGGTCTAAACCAGGACTAAACCAGGACTAAACCAGGACTAAACCAGGACTAAACCAGGACTGAACCAGGACTAAACCAGGACTGAACCAGGACTAAACCAGGACTAAACCAGGACTGAACCAGGTCTAAACCAGGACTGAACCAGGACTAAACCAGGACTAAACCAGGACTAAACCAGGACTGAACCAGGACTAAACCAGGACTGAACCAGGACTAAACCAGGACTAAACCAGGTCTAAACCAGGACTGAACCAGGACTAAACCAGGTCTAAACCAGGTCTAAACCAGGACTAAACCAGGACTAAACCAGGACTAAACCAGGACTAAACCAGGTCCAAACCAGGACCAAAGCAGGACTAAACCAGGACTAAACCAGGTCTAAACCAGGACTAAAGCAGGACTAAACCAGGACTAAACCAGGACTAAACCAGGACTAAACCAGGACTAAACCAGGTCTAAACCAGGACTAAACCAGGACTAAACCAGGACTAAACCAGGACTGAACCAGGTCTAAACCAGGACTAAAGCAGGACTAAACCAGGACTAAACCAGGTCTAAACCAGGACTAAACCAGGGCTAAACCAGGACTAAACCAGGACTAAACCAGGACTAAACCAGGACTAAACCAGGACTAAACCAGGACTAAACCAGGTCCAAACCAGGACTAAAGCAGGACTAAACCAGGACTAAACCAGGACTGAACCAGGACTAAACCAGGACTGAACCAGGACTAAACCAGGACTAAACCAGGACTAAACCAGGACTAAACCAGGTCCAAACCAGGACCAAAGCAGGACTAAACCAGGACTAAACCAGGTCTAAACCAGGACTAAAGCAGGACTAAACCAGGACTAAACCAGGACTAAACCAGGACTAAACCAGGACTAAACCAGGTCTAAACCAGGACTAAACCAGGACTAAACCAGGACTAAACCAGGACTGAACCAGGTCTAAACCAGGACTAAAGCAGGACTAAACCAGGACTAAACCAGGTCCAAACCAGGACTAAACCAGGGCTAAACCAGGACTAAACCAGGACTAAACCAGGACTAAACCAGGACTAAACCAGGACTAAACCAGGTCCAAACCAGGACTAAAGCAGGACTAAACCAGGACTGAACCAGGACTAAACCAGGACTGAACCAGGACTAAACCAGGACTAAACCAGGACTGAACCAGGTCTAAACCAGGACTGAACCAGGACTAAACCAGGACTAAACCAGGTCTAAACCAGGACTGAACCAGGACTAAACCAGGACTAAAACCAGGTCTAAACCAGGACTGAACCAGGACTAAACCAGGACTAAACCAGGACTAAACCAGGACTAAACCAGGACTAAACCAGGTCCAAACCAGGACTAAAGCAGGACTAAACCAGGACTAAACCAGGTCCAAACCAGGACTAAAGCAGGACTAAACCAGGACTAAACCAGGTCTAAACCAGGACTAAACCAGGTCTAAACCAGGACTAAACCAGGACTAAACCAGGACTAAACCAGGACTAAACCAGGACTGAACCAGGTCTAAACCAGGACTAAACCAGGACTAAACCAGGACTAAACCAGGACTAAACCAGGACTAAACCAGGACTAAACCAGGACTAAACCAGGACTGAACCAGGTCTAAACCAGGACTAAAGCAGGACTAAACCAGGACTAAACCAGGTCTAAACCAGGACTAAACCAGGACTAAACCAGGACTAAACCAGGACTAAACCAGGACTAAACCAGGTCCAAACCAGGACTAAAGCAGGACTAAACCAGGACTAAACCAGGTCCAAACCAGGACTAAAGCAGGACTAAACCAGGACTAAACCAGGACTAAACCAGGACTAAACCAGGACTAAACCAGGACTAAACCAGGACTGAACCAGGACTGAACCAGGTCTAAACCAGGACTAAACCAGGACTAAACCAGGACTAAACCAGGACTGAACCAGGACTAAACCAGGACTAAACCAGGACTAAACCAGGTCCAAACCAGGACTGAACCAGGACTAAACCAGGACTAAACCAGGACTAAACCAGGTCTAAACCAGGACTAAACCAGGTCTAAACCAGACTAAACCAGGACTAAACCAGGACTAAACCAGGACTAAACCAGGACTAAACCAGGACTAAACCAGGACTGAACCAGGACTGAACCAGGTCTAAACCAGGACTGAACCAGGACTAAACCAGGACTAAACCAGGACTAAACCAGGACTAAACCAGGTCTAAACCAGGACTAAACCAGGACTGAACCAGGACTAAACCAGGACTAAACCAGGACTAAACCAGGACTAAACCAGGACTGAACCAGGACTGAACCAGGACTAAACCAGGACTAAACCAGGACTAAACCAGGACTGAACCAGGACTAAACCAGGACTAAACCAGGACTAAACCAGGACTGAACCAGGACTGAACCAGGACTAAACCAGGACTAAACCAGGACTAAACCAGGACTGAACCAGGTCTAAACCAGGACTAAACCAGGACTAAACCAGGACTAAACCAGGACTAAACCAGGACTGAACCAGGACTGAACCAGGTCTAAACCAGGACTAAACCAGGACTAAACCAGGACTAAACCAGGACTGAACCAGGACTGAACCAGGTCTAAACCAGGACTAAACCAGGACTAAACCAGGACTAAACCAGGACTGAACCAGGACTGAACCAGGTCTAAACCAGGACTAAACCAGGACTAAACCAGGACTAAACCAGGACTGAACCAGGACTGAACCAGGTCTAAACCAGGACTAAACCAGGACTAAACCAGGACTAAACCAGGACTGAACCAGGACTAAACCAGGACTAAACCAGGACTAAACCAGGACTAAACCAGGACTGAACCAGGACTGAACCAGGTCTAAACCAGGACTAAACCAGGACTAAACCAGGACTAAACCAGGTCTAAACCAGGACTAAACCAGGACTAAACCAGGACTAAACCAGGACTGAACCAGGACTGAACCAGGACTAAACCAGGACTAAACCAGGACTAAACCAGGACTAAACCAGGTCTGAACCAGGACTGAACCAGGTCTAAACCAGGACTAAACCAGGTCTAAACCAGGACTAAACCAGGACTAAACCAGGTCCAAACCAGGTCTAAACCAGGACTAAACCAGGACTGAACCAGGTCTAAACCAGGTCTAAACCAGGTCCAAACCAGGTCTAAACCAGGACTAAACCAGGACTAAACCAGGACTAAACCAGGACTGAACCAGGACTAAACCAGGACTAAACCAGGACTGAACCAGGACTGAACCAGGACTAAACCAGGACTAAACCAGGACTGAACCAGGACTAAACCAGGACTAAACCAGGACTAAACCAGGACTGAACCAGGACTGAACCAGGACTAAACCAGGACTAAACCAGGACTAAACCAGGACTGAACCAGGTCTAAACCAGGACTAAACCAGGACTAAACCAGGACTAAACCAGGACTAAACCAGGACTGAACCAGGACTGAACCAGGTCTAAACCAGGACTAAACCAGGACTAAACCAGGACTAAACCAGGACTGAACCAGGACTGAACCAGGTCTAAACCAGGACTAAACCAGGACTAAACCAGGACTAAACCAGGACTGAACCAGGACTGAACCAGGTCTAAACCAGGACTAAACCAGGACTAAACCAGGACTAAACCAGGACTGAACCAGGACTGAACCAGGTCTAAACCAGGACTAAACCAGGACTAAACCAGGACTAAACCAGGACTGAACCAGGACTAAACCAGGACTAAACCAGGACTAAACCAGGACTAAACCAGGACTGAACCAGGACTGAACCAGGTCTAAACCAGGACTAAACCAGGACTAAACCAGGACTGAACCAGGACTAAACCAGGACTAAACCAGGACTAAACCAGGACTGAACCAGGACTGAACCAGGTCTAAACCAGGACTAAACCAGGACTAAACCAGGACTAAACCAGGACTAAACCAGGACTGAACCAGGACTGAACCAGGTCTAAACCAGGACTAAACCAGGACTAAACCAGGACTAAACCAGGTCTAAACCAGGACTAAACCAGGACTAAACCAGGACTAAACCAGGACTGAACCAGGACTGAACCAGGACTAAACCAGGACTAAACCAGGACTAAACCAGGACTAAACCAGGTCTGAACCAGGACTGAACCAGGTCTAAACCAGGACTAAACCAGGACTAAACCAGGACTGAACCAGGACTGAACCAGGTCTAAACCAGGTCTAAACCAGGTCCAAACCAGGTCTAAACCAGGACTAAACCAGGACTAAACCAGGACTAAACCAGGACTGAACCAGGACTAAACCAGGACTAAACCAGGACTGAACCAGGACTAAACCAGGACTAAACCAGGACTAAACCAGGGCTAAACCAGGACTAAACCAGGACTGAACCAGGACTGAACCAGGTCCAAACCAGGACTGAACCAGGACTAAACCAGGACTAAACCAGGACTAAACCAGGTCCAAACCAGGTCCAAACCAGGTCCAAACCAGGTCCAAACCAGGACTAAACCAGGTCTAAACCAGGACTAAACCAGGACTAAACCAGGACTAAACCAGGACTGAACCAGGACTAAACCAGGACTAAACCAGGACTGAACCAGGACTAAACCAGGACTAAACCAGGACTAAACCAGGGCTAAACCAGGACTAAACCAGGACTGAACCAGGACTGAACCAGGTCCAAACCAGGACTGAACCAGGACTAAAGCAGGACTGAACCAGGTCCAAACCAGGACTGAACCAGGACTAAACCAGGTCCAAACCAGGTCCAAACCAGGACTAAACCAGGACTAAACCAGGACTAAACCAGGACTGAACCAGGACTAAACCAGGACTAAACCAGGACTGAACCAGGACTGAACCAGGTCCAAACCAGGACTGAACCAGGTCTAAACCAGGACTAAACGGCATAAACTCCACTGCTTTGCGTTAAATGTATCACATATTTCAAAGTTTAAACATGAGCCGGGTGAGTCCGGTGGTGCAGTGGTTAAGGCATCAGCACACATGCCAGGCTCCAGGTGCAGCCGACCACAGGGTCGCGAGTTCCAACCCCGACTGCATGTCTGCCCTCTCTCTCATCCTCCTTTCACACTCAGCTGTCCTAATGAATCCTCTGTGATGTGCACTTCAGCTGCTATTGTTTCAGCCTCATTCCGCCTGCTTCACTGCTCAGCGCTGCAGAACCTTTCACCTGTTTTCAGTCTTAGATCATGTTATGTCATTACATTTGACTCTGAAACCTGAAATACCAGAGCCAAAACACCAGGTGGAGAGCAGAATGCAGCAGAGGAGCTTTTACTCACGTGACATACACGTGTTATATACGTGACATACGCGTGTTATATACGTGACATACGCGTGTTATATACGTGACATACGCGTGTTATATACGTGACATACGCGTGTTATATACGTGACATACGCGTGTTATATACGTGACATACGCGTGTTATATACGTGACATACGCGTGTTATATACGTGACATACGCGTGTTATATACGTGACATACGCGTGTTATATACGTGACATACGCGTGTTATATACGTGACATACGCGTGTTATATACGTGACATACGCGTGTTATATACGTGACATACGCGTGTTATATACGTGACATACGCGTGTTATATACGTGACATACGCGTGTTATATACGTGACATACGCGTGTTATATACGTGACATACGCGTGTTATATACGTGACATACGCGTGTTATATACGTGACATACGCGTGTTATATACGTGACATACGCGTGTTATATACGTGACATACGCGTGTTATATACGTGACATACGCGTGTTATATACGTGACATACGCGTGTTATATACGTGACATACGCGTGTTATATACGTGACATACGCGTGTTATATACGTGACATACTCGCGTATAACTCGGGATATACAAGTGACAAAAACGTGACAAAAATGTGACAAAAACATGACAAAAAAATAACACAAAAGTGACACAAACGTGACACAAACGTGACACAAACGTGACACAAACGTGACACAAACGTGACACAAACGTGACACAAACGTGACACAAACGTGACACAAACGTGACACAAACGTGACACAAACGTGACACAAACGTGACACAAACGTGACACAAACGTGACACAAACGTGACACAAACGTGACATAAACTTTATGAGTTTATTCTCGATCTTCAGGTTTAGACAAAAGCAAAGTCACATGTTCAATCTTGGCCCCTGGCCCCTCCCCCTTACGCTGACCCCGCCCCGGACTCCGCCCCTCCGCACAGCTATAAGACGCACAGGGTTCGGTGCGTTTACATCACATTTCGACTACGCCGCCGACATGAAGCTCCACCCCCTCGCCCTGGCCTCGCTGATGTCACTGATGATGTCACTGATGATGTCACTGATGATGTCACTGATTATGTCACTCACGGTAAGACCAATGAAAGTTCATCCTAAAGATTTAATTCAATTTTATTAGGCCCGAGCGCCACAAGCTGGCGAGAGGCCTATTAATCTCGTAAGGCCGTGCGAAGCACGGCTGCGAAAGTGCACGTAGTGCGCACGAAATCGAGCGCGAAGCGCTCGCCCACTTCCAAACACTCACTAACGCACTCCTCCACTCATGCACGCCCCGTGCATACTAATTAGTTGTAGGAAAATGGAACATTACCGTTGTAAACGGGCGAAGCCCGTGCAAAAGTTCGCACTAAACGAGCACTTTACATTGGGATGACGACCGCGAAGCGGTCGTCATCCCCATATAAAGCACTCATTTGCGCTAAGTAGCTCACGAATACGTTCCCCATCTCTTGCATGTTCCGTGCATATAAGCATGTAATGCAAAAATTGAACATTATTACTGTATAGAGGGCCAAAAACACAAAGTGGGCGGAGCCCACTCAAAATTATCGAAAGTACCCGTCAGTGACCAGGGACCCACACCATGAGGTAGGAAAGCGCGAGCGCTTTCCGAAAATGTATAGTTTATGATATTTGAAAAATGGGAAACATTGTTTTCGCATCGGAATATTATTCTTTCTTTCTTTCTTTCTTCTTCTTCTTCTTCTTCTTCTTCTTCTTCTCGGGACCAACCCCCCTATTTTTCACCCAGTGAACATTGACGAAAAGTCACAAAAATTTGCACACCTCTAAAAATCGTGCCTCTCTACATTCTGGCTATTTCCCTTTTCTAAAATAAAAAAAATTGGCGCGTCAGCGCCACCAAATGTACCAAAAATGCATTGAGAGATGGGAAATGACCCAAAAAAAATCTGATCGTAGAATCATGAAATTTGGCGCAGAGGTAGATGGTGACAAGAGAAGTAAAAAATATTATTACGGCAACGCCGTTCGCCCAACCAAATGTCGGCCATATTGCTTCAAAAATGGCTAAACATGACTTCGGAGTCTTTCCAAACGTCGTACTTTTACGAACTCCTCCCAGGGCGTTGGCCCTAAAAAGCTGAAATTTGGTGAAAATGCTCCTGAGGAGTGGGACATGAAAAGTTATTCAAATTACATTGATACCTCTCACGGTCTCTGTGCGGTGAAGCCACAAACTGTAGCTAGAATTTCAGAAATCTCCCATATTTAACATTTCTGCCGTTTGCGCAGATAAAGTCCGAATTGCGTCAAATTAGAATCAGTTGTTAAACTCTTTGCCCTAAACCTACTTGAAGTGAAATAAATTCATTTGGCGCCACAGCGCCCCCTACAGATTTTATATGGAGGTTAAATGTTTAGTTTTGCGAAATTATATGAAATTTGACACACAACTCAATTTTAGCCCCATCAAAAAAGTCAATGAGACCCATGTCATAATTGTTATGGCGTTGCCGTAACGATGACCGAAACCTCCCATGTTATTCCAATGGGGCCAGAACATGTTTACACTTTAGACTTTCACAAACTCCTCCCCCTCAGGGCGTTGGCCCTATTAACCTGAAATTTGGTGAGACTCATCTTCAGGACCATCAAAAGTTATCCACATTTTCATTCAAGAATTCAAAATAAAATTGCTTTTTGATGGTAAAACAAAGGGGAGAACATGTGACAGCGTCACAGATTCAGCAGTAGGTGTGATAAAAGGACAATTGGGGCGCGTTAGCGCCCCCTCCTCTTGCGGCATGGCGGCGGCGTGGCGGCGGCGTGGCGAGGGCCGATCATTGCCGCTTGCGGCTATATTTTATTTTATTTTTGTAACGCCCAAAATCACAAGAGCCGTTTCCTCTGAGGAACGAAAAGACAGAAATATTCAGCCTTAAATTAGTTTAAGACGACGAAAGAAACAGAAATGTACTAAACATGTTAAACCAGGGCAAAAGTGCAAAAACAGCCACAAACTCACACGTGTGGGAATGTGACACGTTTAAATGTCTTCAGTTTGTCCACAGGACTAAACCAGGACTAAACCAGGACTAAACCAGGACTAAACCAGGACTAAACCAGGTCTAAACCAGGACTAAACCAGGACTAAACCAGGACTAAACCAGGACTAAACCAGGACTAAACCAGGACTAAACCAGGACTAAACCAGGTCTTACTCTGGTCTAAGTCTGGTCTTGTCTCTTTCAGTTTTGCGTTCTCTAAGAATGGACAGTCCACTCTGGTCTCTCGGTCTGACGTTTGGGTTTTCACCGTCTGTGAGCGACAACGACATTCTGAGGATCAACCGCCTTTATTACTGCAAAGACTAAAGACCAGGACCAGGACCAGGACCAGGACCAGGACCAGGACCAGGACCAGGACCAGGACCAGGACCAGGACCAGGACCAGCACCAGGACCAGGACCAGGGACCAGGACCAGGACCAGGACCAGGACCAGGACCAGGACCAGGACCAGGACCAGGACTTTTGTCTTAAAATAAATTAGTTGAAAATTGTTTGTTTCTGTCATTTATTTATCTTTATATCAATAGTTTATATTTTCAAAGTGAGAAAATAGTGCCATATTGCAGTACTCAGTACTCACAGTACTCTCAGTACTCACAGTACTCTCAGTACTCACAGTACTCAGTACTCAGTACTCTCAGTACTCACAGTACTCACAGTACTCAGTACTCTCAGTACTCACAGTACTCACAGTACTCAGTACTCTCAGTACTCACAGTACTCAGTACTCTCAGTACTCTCAGTACTCACAGTACTCTCAGTACTCTCAGTACTCACAGTACTCAGTACTCTCAGTACTCAGTACTCAGTACTCTCAGTACTCACAGTACTCACAGTACTCAGTACTCTCAGTACTCACAGTACTCAGTACTCTCAGTACTCACAGTACTCTCAGTACTCACAGTACTCAGTACTCTCAGTACTCAGTACTCAGTACTCTCAGTACTCACAGTACTCACAGTACTCACAGTACTCAGTACTCAGTACTCTCAGTACTCACAGTACTCACAGTACTCAGTACTCTCAGTACTCACAGTACTCTCAGTACTCACAGTACTCAGTACTCTCAGTACTCTCAGTACTCACAGTACTCTCAGTACTCTCAGTACTCACAGTACTCAGTACTCTCAGTACTCAGTACTCAGTACTCACAGTACTCTCAGTACTCTCAGTACTCAGTACTCTCAGTACTCTCAGTACTCACAGTACTCACAGTACTCAGTACTCTCAGTACTCACAGTACTCTCAGTACTCACAGTACTCTCAGTACTCACAGTACTCAGTACTCAGTACTCTCAGTACTCACAGTACTCACAGTACTCAGTACTCTCAGTACTCACAGTACTCTCAGTACTCACAGTACTCAGTACTCTCAGTACTCACAGTACTCAGTACTCTCAGTACTCTCAGTACTCACAGTACTCTCAGTACTCACAGTACTCACAGTACTCAGTACTCTCAGTACTCACAGTACTCAGTACTCTCAGTACTCACAGTACTCTCAGTACTCACAGTACTCAGTACTCAGTACTCAGTACTCTCAGTACTCACAGTACTCACAGTACTCAGTACTCTCAGTACTCACAGTACTCAGTACTCTCAGTACTCTCAGTACTCTCAGTACTCTCAGTACTCTCAGTACTCTCAGTACTCACAGTACTCACAGTACTCAGTACTCTCAGTACTCTCAGTACTCTCAGTACTCACAGTACTCAGTACTCTCAGTACTCTCAGTACTCACAGTACTCAGTACTCTCAGTACTCTCAGTACTCAGCACTCTCAGTACTCACAGTACTCAGTACTCTCAGTACTCAGTACTCTCAGTACTCTCAGTACTCAGTACTCTCAGTACTCACAGTACTCAGTACTCTCAGTACTCAGTACTCTCAGTACTCAGTACTCTCAGTACTCAGTACTCACAGTACTCAGTACTCTCAGTACTCAGTACTCTCAGTACTCTCAGTACTCTCAGTACTCAGTACTCTCAGTACTCAGTATTCTCAGTACTCACAGTACTCAGTACTCTCAGTACTCAGTACTCTCAGTACTCAGTACTCTCAGTACTCAGTACTCTCAGTACTCTCAGTACTCAGTACTCTCAGTACTCAGTACTCTCAGTACTCTCAGTACTCAGTACTCTCAGTACTCAGTACTCACAGTACTCAGTACTCTCAGTACTCTCAGTACTCACAGTACTCTCAGTACTCTCAGTACTCACAGTACTCAGTACTCTCAGTACTCAGTACTCAGTACTCTCAGTACTCACAGTACTCACAGTACTCAGTACTCTCAGTACTCACAGTACTCAGTACTCTCAGTACTCACAGTACTCTCAGTACTCACAGTACTCAGTACTCTCAGTACTCAGTACTCAGTACTCTCAGTACTCACAGTACTCACAGTACTCACAGTACTCAGTACTCAGTACTCTCAGTACTCACAGTACTCACAGTACTCAGTACTCTCAGTACTCACAGTACTCTCAGTACTCACAGTACTCAGTACTCTCAGTACTCACAGTACTCAGTACTCTCAGTACTCTCAGTACTCACAGTACTCTCAGTACTCTCAGTACTCACAGTACTCAGTACTCTCAGTACTCAGTACTCAGTACTCTCAGTACTCACAGTACTCACAGTACTCAGTACTCTCAGTACTCACAGTACTCAGTACTCTCAGTACTCACAGTACTCTCAGTACTCACAGTACTCAGTACTCTCAGTACTCACAGTACTCAGTACTCTCAGTACTCTCAGTACTCTCAGTACTCTCAGTACTCACAGTACTCACAGTACTCACAGTACTCAGTACTCTCAGTACTCTCAGTACTCTCAGTACTCACAGTACTCAGTACTCTCAGTACTCTCAGTACTCAGCACTCTCAGTACTCACAGTACTCAGTACTCTCAGTACTCAGTACTCTCAGTACTCTCAGTACTCAGTACTCTCAGTACTCTCAGTACTCAGTACTCTCAGTACTCACAGTACTCAGTACTCTCAGTACTCAGTACTCTCAGTACTCAGTACTCACAGTACTCAGTACTCTCAGTACTCTCAGTACTCAGTACTCTCAGTACTCACAGTACTGAGTACTCTCAGTACTCAGTACTCTCAGTACTCAGTACTCTCAGTACTCAGTATTCTCAGTACTCACAGTACTCAGTACTCTCAGTACTCAGTACTCTCAGTACTCTCAGTACTACTCTCAGTACTCAGTACTCTCAGTACTCACAGTACTCAGTACTCTCAGTACTCTCAGTACTCTCAGTACTCTCAGTACTCAGTACTCTCAGTACTCACAGTACTCAGTACTCTCAGTACTCTCAGTACTCTCAGTACTCTCAGTACTCAGACTCTCAGTACTCACAGTACTCAGTACTCTCAGTACTCACAGTATTCAGTACTCTCAGTACTCTCAGTACTCAGTACTCCTCAGTACTCTCAGTACTCACAGTACTCAGTACTCTCAGTACTCTCAGTACTCAGTACTCTCAGTACTCTCAGTACTCACAGTACTCAGTACTCTCAGTACTCACAGTACTCTCAGTACTCACAGTACTCAGTACTCTCAGTACTCAGTACTCAGTACTCTCAGTACTCACAGTACTCACAGTACTCAGTACTCTCAGTACTCACAGTACTCAGTACTCTCAGTACTCACAGTACTCAGTACTCTCAGTACTCACAGTACTCACAGTACTCAGTACTCTCAGTACTCACAGTACTCTCAGTACTCACAGTACTCAGTACTCAGTACTCTCAGTACTCAGTACTCAGTACTCACAGTACTCTCAGTACTCTCAGTACTCAGTACTCTCAGTACTCTCAGTACTCACAGTACTCAGTACTCTCAGTACTCACAGTACTCACAGTACTCAGTACTCTCAGTACTCACAGTACTCTCAGTACTCACAGTACTCTCAGTACTCACAGTACTCGTACTCAGTACTCTCAGTACTCACAGTACTCACAGTACTCAGTACTCTCAGTACTCACAGTACTCTCAGTACTCACAGTACTCAGTACTCTCAGTACTCACAGTACTCAGTACTCTCAGTACTCTCAGTACTCACAGTACTCTCAGTACTCACAGTACTCAGTACTCAGTACTCTCAGTACTCACAGTACTCACAGTACTCAGTACTCTCAGTACTCACAGTACTCACAGTACTCAGTACTCTCAGTACTCACAGTACTCAGTACTCTCAGTACTCTCAGTACTCACAGTACTCTCAGTACTCACAGTACTCACAGTACTCAGTACTCTCAGTACTCACAGTACTCACAGTACTCAGTACTCTCAGTACTCACAGTACTCAGTACTCTCAGTACTCTCAGTACTCACAGTACTCTCAGTACTCTCAGTACTCACAGTACTCAGTACTCTCAGTACTCAGTACTCAGTACTCTCAGTACTCACAGTACTCACAGTACTCAGTACTCTCAGTACTCACAGTACTCAGTACTCTCAGTACTCACAGTACTCTCAGTACTCACAGTACTCAGTACTCTCAGTACTCAGTACTCAGTACTCTCAGTACTCACAGTACTCACAGTACTCACAGTACTCAGTACTCAGTACTCTCAGTACTCACAGTACTCACAGTACTCAGTACTCTCAGTACTCACAGTACTCTCAGTACTCACAGTACTCAGTACTCTCAGTACTCTCAGTACTCACAGTACTCTCAGTACTCTCAGTACTCACAGTACTCAGTACTCTCAGTACTCAGTACTCAGTACTCTCAGTACTCACAGTACTCACAGTACTCAGTACTCTCAGTACTCACAGTACTCAGTACTCTCAGTACTCACAGTACTCTCAGTACTCACAGTACTCAGTACTCTCAGTACTCACAGTACTCAGTACTCTCAGTACTCTCAGTACTCTCAGTACTCTCAGTACTCACAGTACTCACAGTACTCACAGTACTCAGTACTCTCAGTACTCTCAGTACTCTCAGTACTCACAGTACTCAGTACTCTCAGTACTCTCAGTACTCAGCACTCTCAGTACTCACAGTACTCAGTACTCTCAGTACTCAGTACTCTCAGTACTCTCAGTACTCAGTACTCTCAGTACTCTCAGTACTCAGTACTCTCAGTACTCACAGTACTCAGTACTCTCAGTACTCAGTACTCTCAGTACTCAGTACTCACAGTACTCAGTACTCTCAGTACTCTCAGTACTCAGTACTCTCAGTACTCACAGTACTGAGTACTCTCAGTACTCAGTACTCTCAGTACTCAGTACTCTCAGTACTCAGTACTCTCAGTACTCAGTATTCTCAGTACTCACAGTACTCAGTACTCTCAGTACTCAGTACTCTCAGTACTCTCAGTACTCAGTACTCTCAGTACTCAGTACTCTCAGTACTCAGTACTCTCAGTACTCAGTACTCATACTCAGTACTCTCAGTACCTCAGTACTCTCAGTACTCTCAGTACTCTCAGTACTCTCAGTACTCAGTACTCTCAGTACTCACAGTACTCAGTACTCTCAGTACTCTCAGTACTCTCAGTACTCTCAGTACTCAGTACTCTCAGTACTCACAGTACTCAGTACTCTCAGTACTCACAGTATTCAGTACTCTCAGTACTCTCAGTACTCAGTACTCTCAGTACTCTCAGTACTCACAGTACTCAGTACTCTCAGTACTCTCAGTACTCAGTACTCTCAGTACTCTCAGTACTCACAGTACTCAGTACTCTCAGTACTCACAGTACTCTCAGTACTCACAGTACTCAGTACTCTCAGTACTCAGTACTCAGTACTCTCAGTACTCACAGTACTCACAGTACTCAGTACTCTCAGTACTCACAGTACTCAGTACTCTCAGTACTCACAGTACTCAGTACTCTCAGTACTCACAGTACTCACAGTACTCAGTACTCTCAGTACTCACAGTACTCTCAGTACTCACAGTACTCAGTACTCAGTACTCTCAGTACTCAGTACTCAGTACTCACAGTACTCTCAGTACTCTCAGTACTCAGTACTCTCAGTACTCTCAGTACTCACAGTACTCACAGTACTCAGTACTCTCAGTACTCACAGTACTCTCAGTACTCACAGTACTCTCAGTACTCACAGTACTCAGTACTCAGTACTCTCAGTACTCACAGTACTCACAGTACTCAGTACTCTCAGTACTCACAGTACTCTCAGTACTCACAGTACTCAGTACTCTCAGTACTCACAGTACTCAGTACTCTCAGTACTCTCAGTACTCACAGTACTCTCAGTACTCACAGTACTCACAGTACTCAGTACTCTCAGTACTCACAGTACTCAGTACTCTCAGTACTCACAGTACTCTCAGTACTCACAGTACTCAGTACTCAGTACTCAGTACTCTCAGTACTCACAGTACTCACAGTACTCAGTACTCTCAGTACTCACAGTACTCAGTACTCTCAGTACTCTCAGTACTCTCAGTACTCTCAGTACTCTCAGTACTCTCAGTACTCACAGTACTCACAGTACTCAGTACTCTCAGTACTCTCAGTACTCTCAGTACTCACAGTACTCAGTACTCTCAGTACTCTCAGTACTCACAGTACTCAGTACTCTCAGTACTCTCAGTACTCAGCACTCTCAGTACTCACAGTACTCAGTACTCTCAGTACTCAGTACTCTCAGTACTCTCAGTACTCAGTACTCTCAGTACTCACAGTACTCAGTACTCTCAGTACTCAGTACTCTCAGTACTCAGTACTCTCAGTACTCAGTACTCACAGTACTCAGTACTCTCAGTACTCAGTACTCTCAGTACTCTCAGTACTCTCAGTACTCAGTACTCTCAGTACTCAGTATTCTCAGTACTCACAGTACTCAGTACTCTCAGTACTCAGTACTCTCAGTACTCAGTACTCTCAGTACTCAGTACTCTCAGTACTCTCAGTACTCAGTACTCTCAGTACTCAGTACTCTCAGTACTCTCAGTACTCAGTACTCTCAGTACTCAGTACTCACAGTACTCAGTACTCTCAGTACTCTCAGTACTCACAGTACTCTCAGTACTCTCAGTACTCACAGTACTCAGTACTCTCAGTACTCAGTACTCAGTACTCTCAGTACTCACAGTACTCACAGTACTCAGTACTCTCAGTACTCACAGTACTCAGTACTCTCAGTACTCACAGTACTCTCAGTACTCACAGTACTCAGTACTCTCAGTACTCAGTACTCAGTACTCTCAGTACTCACAGTACTCACAGTACTCACAGTACTCAGTACTCAGTACTCTCAGTACTCACAGTACTCACAGTACTCAGTACTCTCAGTACTCACAGTACTCTCAGTACTCACAGTACTCAGTACTCTCAGTACTCACAGTACTCAGTACTCTCAGTACTCTCAGTACTCACAGTACTCTCAGTACTCTCAGTACTCACAGTACTCAGTACTCTCAGTACTCAGTACTCAGTACTCTCAGTACTCACAGTACTCACAGTACTCAGTACTCTCAGTACTCACAGTACTCAGTACTCTCAGTACTCACAGTACTCTCAGTACTCACAGTACTCAGTACTCTCAGTACTCACAGTACTCAGTACTCTCAGTACTCTCAGTACTCTCAGTACTCTCAGTACTCACAGTACTCACAGTACTCACAGTACTCAGTACTCTCAGTACTCTCAGTACTCTCAGTACTCACAGTACTCAGTACTCTCAGTACTCTCAGTACTCAGCACTCTCAGTACTCACAGTACTCAGTACTCTCAGTACTCAGTACTCTCAGTACTCTCAGTACTCAGTACTCTCAGTACTCTCAGTACTCAGTACTCTCAGTACTCACAGTACTCAGTACTCTCAGTACTCAGTACTCTCAGTACTCAGTACTCACAGTACTCAGTACTCTCAGTACTCTCAGTACTCAGTACTCTCAGTACTCACAGTACTGAGTACTCTCAGTACTCAGTACTCTCAGTACTCAGTACTCTCAGTACTCAGTACTCTCAGTACTCAGTATTCTCAGTACTCACAGTACTCAGTACTCTCAGTACTCAGTACTCTCAGTACTCTCAGTACTCAGTACTCTCAGTACTCAGTACTCTCAGTACTCAGTACTCTCAGTACTCAGTACTCTCAGTACTCACAGTACTCAGTACTCTCAGTACTCTCAGTACTCTCAGTACTCTCAGTACTCAGTACTCTCAGTACTCACAGTACTCAGTACTCTCAGTACTCTCAGTACTCTCAGTACTCTCAGTACTCAGTACTCTCAGTACTCACAGTACTCAGTACTCTCAGTACTCACAGTATTCAGTACTCTCAGTACTCTCAGTACTCAGTACTCTCAGTACTCTCAGTACTCACAGTACTCAGTACTCTCAGTACTCTCAGTACTCAGTACTCTCAGTACTCTCAGTACTCACAGTACTCAGTACTCTCAGTACTCACAGTACTCTCAGTACTCACAGTACTCAGTACTCTCAGTACTCAGTACTCAGTACTCTCAGTACTCACAGTACTCACAGTACTCAGTACTCTCAGTACTCACAGTACTCAGTACTCTCAGTACTCACAGTACTCAGTACTCTCAGTACTCACAGTACTCACAGTACTCAGTACTCTCAGTACTCACAGTACTCTCAGTACTCACAGTACTCAGTACTCAGTACTCTCAGTACTCAGTACTCAGTACTCACAGTACTCTCAGTACTCTCAGTACTCAGTACTCTGAGTACTCTCAGTACTCACAGTACTCAGTACTCTCAGTACTCACAGTACTCACAGTACTCAGTACTCTCAGTACTCACAGTACTCTCAGTACTCACAGTACTCTCAGTACTCACAGTACTCAGTACTCAGTACTCTCAGTACTCACAGTACTCACAGTACTCAGTACTCTCAGTACTCACAGTACTCTCAGTACTCACAGTACTCAGTACTCTCAGTACTCACAGTACTCAGTACTCTCAGTACTCTCAGTACTCACAGTACTCTCAGTACTCTCAGTACTCACAGTACTCAGTACTCTCAGTACTCAGTACTCAGTACTCTCAGTACTCACAGTACTCACAGTACTCAGTACTCTCAGTACTCACAGTACTCAGTACTCTCAGTACTCACAGTACTCTCAGTACTCACAGTACTCAGTACTCAGTACTCAGTACTCTCAGTACTCACAGTACTCACAGTACTCAGTACTCTCAGTACTCACAGTACTCAGTACTCTCAGTACTCTCAGTACTCTCAGTACTCTCAGTACTCTCAGTACTCTCAGTACTCACAGTACTCACAGTACTCAGTACTCTCAGTACTCTCAGTACTCTCAGTACTCACAGTACTCAGTACTCTCAGTACTCTCAGTACTCACAGTACTCAGTACTCTCAGTACTCTCAGTACTCAGCACTCTCAGTACTCACAGTACTCAGTACTCTCAGTACTCACAGTACTCAGTACTCTCAGTACTCAGTACTCTCAGTACTCAGTACTCTCAGTACTCAGTACTCACAGTACTCAGTACTCTCAGTACTCAGTACTCTCAGTACTCTCAGTACTCTCAGTACTCAGTACTCTCAGTACTCAGTATTCTCAGTACTCACAGTACTCAGTACTCTCAGTACTCAGTACTCTCAGTACTCAGTACTCTCAGTACTCAGTACTCTCAGTACTCTCAGTACTCAGTACTCTCAGTACTCAGTACTCTCAGTACTCTCAGTACTCAGTACTCTCAGTACTCAGTACTCACAGTACTCAGTACTCTCAGTACTCTCAGTACTCACAGTACTCTCAGTACTCTCAGTACTCACAGTACTCAGTACTCTCAGTACTCAGTACTCAGTACTCTCAGTACTCACAGTACTCACAGTACTCAGTACTCTCAGTACTCACAGTACTCAGTACTCTCAGTACTCACAGTACTCTCAGTACTCACAGTACTCAGTACTCTCAGTACTCAGTACTCAGTACTCTCAGTACTCACAGTACTCACAGTACTCACAGTACTCAGTACTCAGTACTCTCAGTACTCACAGTACTCACAGTACTCAGTACTCTCAGTACTCACAGTACTCTCAGTACTCACAGTACTCAGTACTCTCAGTACTCACAGTACTCAGTACTCTCAGTACTCTCAGTACTCACAGTACTCTCAGTACTCTCAGTACTCACAGTACTCAGTACTCTCAGTACTCAGTACTCAGTACTCTCAGTACTCACAGTACTCACAGTACTCAGTACTCTCAGTACTCACAGTACTCAGTACTCTCAGTACTCACAGTACTCTCAGTACTCACAGTACTCAGTACTCTCAGTACTCACAGTACTCAGTACTCTCAGTACTCTCAGTACTCTCAGTACTCTCAGTACTCACAGTACTCACAGTACTCACAGTACTCAGTACTCTCAGTACTCTCAGTACTCTCAGTACTCACAGTACTCAGTACTCTCAGTACTCTCAGTACTCAGCACTCTCAGTACTCACAGTACTCAGTACTCTCAGTACTCAGTACTCTCAGTACTCTCAGTACTCAGTACTCTCAGTACTCTCAGTACTCAGTACTCTCAGTACTCACAGTACTCAGTACTCTCAGTACTCAGTACTCTCAGTACTCAGTACTCACAGTACTCAGTACTCTCAGTACTCAGTACTCTCAGTACTCTCAGTACTCAGTACTCTCAGTACTCACAGTACTGAGTACTCTCAGTACTCAGTACTCTCAGTACTCAGTACTCTCAGTACTCAGTACTCTCAGTACTCAGTATTCTCAGTACTCACAGTACTCAGTACTCTCAGTACTCAGTACTCTCAGTACTCTCAGTACTCAGTACTCTCAGTACTCAGTACTCTCAGTACTCAGTACTCTCAGTACTCAGTACTCTCAGTACTCACAGTACTCAGTACTCTCAGTACTCTCAGTACTCTCAGTACTCTCAGTACTCAGTACTCTCAGTACTCACAGTACTCACAGTACTCAGTACTCTCAGTACTCTCAGTACTCTCAGTACTCTCAGTACTCAGTACTCTCAGTACTCACAGTACTCAGTACTCTCAGTACTCACAGTATTCAGTACTCTCAGTACTCTCAGTACTCAGTACTCTCAGTACTCTCAGTACTCACAGTACTCAGTACTCTCAGTACTCTCAGTACTCAGTACTCTCAGTACTCTCAGTACTCACAGTACTCAGTACTCTCAGTACTCACAGTACTCTCAGTACTCACAGTACTCAGTACTCTCAGTACTCAGTACTCAGTACTCTCAGTACTCACAGTACTCACAGTACTCAGTACTCTCAGTACTCACAGTACTCAGTACTCTCAGTACTCACAGTACTCAGTACTCTCAGTACTCACAGTACTCACAGTACTCAGTACTCTCAGTACTCACAGTACTCTCAGTACTCACAGTACTCAGTACTCAGTACTCTCAGTACTCAGTACTCAGTACTCACAGTACTCTCAGTACTCTCAGTACTCAGTACTCTCAGTACTCTCAGTACTCACAGTACTCAGTACTCTCAGTACTCACAGTACTCACAGTACTCAGTACTCTCAGTACTCACAGTACTCTCAGTACTCACAGTACTCTCAGTACTCACAGTACTCAGTACTCAGTACTCTCAGTACTCACAGTACTCACAGTACTCAGTACTCTCAGTACTCACAGTACTCTCAGTACTCACAGTACTCAGTACTCTCAGTACTCACAGTACTCAGTACTCTCAGTACTCTCAGTACTCACAGTACTCTCAGTACTCTCAGTACTCACAGTACTCAGTACTCTCAGTACTCAGTACTCAGTACTCTCAGTACTCACAGTACTCACAGTACTCAGTACTCTCAGTACTCACAGTACTCAGTACTCTCAGTACTCACAGTACTCACAGTACTCTCAGTACTCACAGTACTCAGTACTCAGTACTCAGTACTCTCAGTACTCACAGTACTCACAGTACTCAGTACTCTCAGTACTCACAGTACTCAGTACTCTCAGTACTCTCAGTACTCTCAGTACTCTCAGTACTCTCAGTACTCACAGTACTCACAGTACTCAGTACTCTCAGTACTCTCAGTACTCTCAGTACTCACAGTACTCAGTACTCTCAGTACTCTCAGTACTCACAGTACTCAGTACTCTCAGTACTCTCAGTACTCAGCACTCTCAGTACTCACAGTACTCAGTACTCTCAGTACTCAGTACTCTCAGTACTCTCAGTACTCAGTACTCTCAGTACTCACAGTACTCAGTACTCTCAGTACTCAGTACTCTCAGTACTCAGTACTCTCAGTACTCAGTACTCACAGTACTCAGTACTCTCAGTACTCAGTACTCTCAGTACTCTCAGTACTCTCAGTACTCAGTACTCTCAGTACTCAGTATTCTCAGTACTCACAGTACTCAGTACTCTCAGTACTCAGTACTCTCAGTACTCAGTACTCTCAGTACTCAGTACTCTCAGTACTCTCAGTACTCAGTACTCTCAGTACTCAGTACTCTCAGTACTCTCAGTACTCAGTACTCTCAGTACTCAGTACTCTCAGTACTCAGTACTCTCAGTACTCAGTACTCTCAGTACTCACAGTACTCACAGTACTCAGTACTCTCAGTACTCTCAGTACTCTCAGTACTCTCAGTACTCTCAGTACTCAGTACTCTCAGTACTCACAGTACTCAGTACTCTCAGTACTCTCAGTACTCTCAGTACTCTCAGTACTCAGTACTCTCAGTACTCACAGTACTCAGTACTCTCAGTACTCACAGTATTCAGTACTCTCAGTACTCTCAGTACTCAGTACTCTCAGTACTCTCAGTACTCACAGTACTCAGTACTCTCAGTACTCTCAGTACTCAGTACTCTCAGTACTCTCAGTACTCACAGTACTCAGTACTCTCAGTACTCACAGTACTCTCAGTACTCACAGTACTCAGTACTCTCAGTACTCAGTACTCAGTACTCTCAGTACTCACAGTACTCACAGTACTCACAGTACTCAGTACTCTCAGTACTCACAGTACTCAGTACTCTCAGTACTCTCAGTACTCTCAGTACTCTCAGTACTCTCAGTACTCTCAGTACTCTCAGTACTCACAGTACTCACAGTACTCAGTACTCTCAGTACTCTCAGTACTCTCAGTACTCACAGTACTCAGTACTCTCAGTACTCTCAGTACTCAGCACTCTCAGTACTCACAGTACTCAGTACTCTCAGTACTCAGTACTCTCAGTACTCTCAGTACTCAGTACTCTCAGTACTCACAGTACTCAGTACTCTCAGTACTCAGTACTCTCAGTACTCAGTACTCTCAGTACTCAGTACTCACAGTACTCAGTACTCTCAGTACTCAGTACTCTCAGTACTCTCAGTACTCAGTACTCTCAGTACTCAGTATTCTCAGTACTCACAGTACTCAGTACTCTCAGTACTCAGTACTCTCAGTACTCAGTACTCTCAGTACTCTCAGTACTCAGTACTCTCAGTACTCAGTACTCTCAGTACTCTCAGTACTCAGTACTCTCAGTACTCAGTACTCTCAGTACTCAGTACTCTCAGTACTCACAGTACTCAGTACTCTCAGTACTCTCAGTACTCTCAGTACTCTCAGTACTCAGTACTCTCAGTACTCACAGTACTCAGTACTCTCAGTACTCAGTACTCTCAGTACTCACTTCAGCTCGTGTGGAGGTTCGATGGGGCTGAATTGAGCAGGTGGAGTTCGTCTGTGGAAACTGTCTCTGTTTGTGGATCTGAAATAAAAGGGTTAATCATGAGGGCGGGGTCATGTGATGATGTTGTAGTCTGTATGAGCCAATCAGAGAAGCCCGTGGTGTGACTCACCCTCGGTTCTCGTCCCTCTGGACTTTCACCCAGTTCTGGACTTGTTCTCGGACGCCGTTTCGGGTCAGGCTACTGTTTGGGGGCGTGGCCTGTCTGAACGTGCTTCCTGTGGGCGTGGTCTGTCTCCCCATGGGCGTGGCCGGTCTGTAGACACTTCCTGGAGGCGTCTCTGAGGGCGGAGTCCTCTGATAAGTTCCGGCTGCGATGCCGTTTGGCTCCAGGATCGGACTCGGAGTTGAAACGGGAAATCTGTAAAGACCAGAGACCGGGATCAGACCGGGGTCATACCGGGTTTAGACCGGGTTTAGACCGGGGTCAGACCAGGATCAGACCGGGATCAGACCGGGTTTAGACCGGGGTCAGACCGGGATCAGACCGGGATCAGACCGGGTTTAGACCTGGTTTGGAGACCTGGTTTGGACTGGGTTTAGACTGGGGTCAGACCGGGTTTAGACCGGGTTTAGACCTGGTTTGGACCCGGTTTGGACCCGGTTTGGACCGGGTTTAGACCGGGTTTAGACCGGGTTTAGACCGGGTTTAGACTGGGTTTAGACCGGGTTCAGACCGGGTTTGGTCCGTGGTCAGACTGCAACATCTCCCTGGACATAAAAAGACTTGGACCTGTTCTGTGAAGGAGCGTGGTCTGGTTCCTCAGGGGGCGTGGTTAGTCGTGAGGTTGCCGGGGAGACAGAGCCGGCCTTCAGAAGCGAGCCCTGGTCAGGATCCTGGGCTGGACTCTGGACTCTCTGGACCGGCTCGAGCTGGACTTCATGGACCAGGGTCTTTTCTGAGGACTGAGTCGAGTCCAACAGATCCGAGGATCTGAGGATAAAGACCGGATTCAGTCCTGGTCCTGGTCCTGGTCCTGGTCCTGGTCCTGGTCCCGGTCCTGGTCCCGGTACCGGGTCTGGGTCTGGGTCTGGTTCTGGTTCTGGTCCTGTTCCAGGTCGATATCTCCAGTACCTGTCTGTTGTGGTGTTGGTCCCACAGTGGACCCCGTTCTGGACCTTTCGGACCCCGTTTTGGACCTCAGCTTTGACCTCAGCTTTGACCTCGGTCTGGACCCCGGTCTGGGCTCGTGAGGCCCGGTTCATGGCCTTGATCCAAGCGTTCATGTCCTCTTGAGTCTCAGCGCTGAAGAAGTACGTCCTCATCCCAGAGTGCTCCGCCTGTGAGCCAATCAGAGAGCAGCTGCGTTTGAGTGGGCCAATCACAGAGCTCCGTTTGTCCAGGTGTGTGCGCACGACTGTCGAACACGCCTGAAAGACAAGAGTTTAGACCTGGTTTAGTCCTGGTTTAGTCCTGGTTTAGTCCTGGTTTAGTCCTGGTTTAGTCCTGGTTTAGTCCTGGTTTAGTCCTGGTTTAGACCTGGTTTAGACCTGGTCTAGTCTTGGTTTAGTATTGGTTTAGTCCTGGTTTAGTCCTGGTTTAGTCTTGGTTTAGTATTGGTTTAGTCCTGGTTTAGACCTGGTTTAGACCTGGTTTAGTCCTGCTTCAGTCCTGGTTTAGCCCTGGTTTAGCCCTGGTTTAGTCCTGGTTTAGTCCTGGTTTAGTCCTGGTTTAGACCTGGTTTAGTCCTGGTTTAGTATTGGTTTAGTCCTGGTTTAGACCTGGTTTGGATCTGGTTTAGACCTGGTTTAGTCCTGGTTTAGTCCTGGTTTAGACCTGGTTTAGTCCTGGTTTATACCTGGTTTAGTCCTGGTTTAGACCTGGTTTAGTCCTGGTTTAGTCCTGGTTTAGTCCTGGTTTAGCCCTGGTTTAGTCCTGGTTTAGTCCTGGTTTAGCCCTGGTTTAGTCCTGGTTTAGTCCTGGTTTAGCCCTGGTTTAGTCCTGGTTTAGCCCTGGTTTAGCCCTGGTTTAGTCCTGGTTTAGGCCTGGTTTAGTCCTGGTTTAGTCCTGGTTTAGCCCTGGTTTAGCCCTGGTTTAGTCCTGGTTTAGTCCTGGTTTAGCCCTGGTTTAGTCCTGGTTTAGTCCTGGTTTAGTCCTGGTTTAGCCCTGGTTTAGCCCTGGTTTAGTCCTGGTTTAGCCCTGGTTTAGTCCTGGTTTAGTCCTGGTTTAGCCCTGGTTTAGTCCTGGTTTAGCCCTGGTTTAGCCCTGGTTTAGTCCTGGTTTAGCCCTGGTTTAGTCCTGGTTTAGTCCTGGTTTAGACCTGGTTTAGTCCTGGTTTAGTCCTGGTTTAGCCCTGGTTTAGTCCTGGTTTAGTCCTGGTTTAGCCCTGGTTTAGTCCTGGTTTAGCCCTGGTTTAGCCCTGGTTTAGTCCTGGTTTAGCCCTGGTTTAGTCCTGGTTTAGTCCTGGTTTAGCCCTGGTTTAGTCCTGGTTTAGCCCTGGTTTAGTCCTGGTTTAGTCCTGGTTTAGTCCTGGTTTAGTCCTGGTTTAGTCCTGGTTTAGCCCTGGTTTAGTCCTGGTTTAGTCCTGGTTTAGCCCTGGTTTAGCCCTGGTTTAGTCCTGGTTTAGTCCTGCTTTAGTCCTGGGTTTGGTCCTGGATTAGTCCTGGTTTAGACCTGGTTTAGTCCTGGTTTAGCCCTGGTTTAGTCCTGGTTTAGTCCTGGTTTAGACCTGGTTTAGTCCTGGTTTAGTCCTGGTTTAGCCCTGGTTTAGTCCTGGTTTAGTCCTGGTTTAGTCCTGGTTTAGCCCTGGTTTAGTCCTGGTTTAGCCCTGGTTTAGCCCTGGTTTAGTCCTGGTTTAGCCCTGGTTTAGTCCTGGTTTAGTCCTGGTTTAGCCCTGGTTTAGTCCTGGTTTAGCCCTGGTTTAGTCCTGGTTTAGTCCTGGTTTAGCCCTGGTTTAGTCCTGGTTTAGTCCTGGTTTAGTCCTGGTTTAGTCCTGGTTTAGCCCTGGTTTAGCCCTGGTTTAGTCCTGGTTTAGTCCTGCTTTAGTCCTGGGTTTGGTCCTGGATTAGTCCTGGTTTAGCCCTGGTTTAGTCCTGGTTTAGACCTGGTTTAGTCCTGGTTTTACAGCTTCATTATAAAAGAAAAACCTCATGGAAATAAAAAGAAAAAAACAGAGAAAAACAGAACTTTCACCAGAAAACCACAAAAATCATCCAAAATTATCATAAAAACACCAAACGTGCAGGGATTGGCTGAGCATCAGGAAGGGGGCGGTACCTACTCAAACGGAGCTCTCTCATTGGACCACAAGTTCACAACTCCGGGGAAATCCAATCGGAGGCGGGACAAAGAAATGACAGGAACAAAGATAATGCCGAGGTTAAAAGGATAAAACAGGACAAAGATCTCACATGTACTTCATGTACTTCATGTACTTTATTGTATTCATATATTAATTTGAAAAGAGACATTGTAAATGGCAGAGTTCTCATTGTTCCACCAGGCTGAGAAATAGATTTTCAAAGTTAGGGGCCTGGGGGGCCCCTAAGGGGCCCAAGCAATTTCAGGGGTCCACAAGCGCGCGGCATCGCGGCGTCATAAGAACAAGATAAATGTGTTTTAAAGCTGGTTATTATCTGTAAAACAATGTAAAGTACTTTGATCTGTTCTTTGATCTGAAGCACAAATACTGCATCATATACATATATACATATATACATTATATACATTATACATCATATACATAAATACATCATATACATATATACATCATATACATCTATACATTATATACATCATATACATCATATACATCATATACATCTATACATTATATACATCATATACATATATACATCAATACATATATACATATATACATTATATACATTATACATCATATACATAAATACATCATATACATATATACATCATATACATATATACATCAATACATACATACATCATATACATTATATACATTATACACATCATATACATATATACATTATATACATATATATACATCATATACATATATACATTATATACATTATATACATCATATACATATTTACATTATATACATATATACATTATATACATCATACATTATATACATATATACATCATATACATATATACATTATATACATTATATACATATATACATTATATACATCATATACATAAATACATTATATACATATATACATTATATACATCATACATTATATACATATATACATCATATACATCATACATTATATACATATATACATCATATACATATATACATCATATACATTATATACATATATACATTATATACATATATACATTATATACATATATACATTATATACATCATACATTATATACATCTATACATTATATACATCATATACATTATACACATCATATACATATATACATTATATACATATATACATCATATACATATATACATTATATACATATATACATTATATACATTATATACATATATACATTATATATATATATATATATACATTATATACATCATACATTATATACATTATATACATATATACATTATATACATTATATACATATATACATTATATACATTATATACATCATATACATATATACATTATATACATATATACATTATATACATCATACATTATATACATATATACATCATATACATATATACATTATATACATTATATACATATATATATAGTAGAAAAAGCTTCAGTTGTTTCATCTGGACTCAGTTAGAAAAAATAGACGTTTCGACTCTCATCCAAGAGTCATTGTCAATAACAGAATTTAGGTCGAGAACTCCGATATTAATACTGTTCTGTGGTAAGCCCCGCCCATTGGGAGGAGCCTTCCTGAAGTAGAAAGAGTTGTTTGTTTCAACAGAAACTCGCCCCTTGTATCTACCGAGCCTATTCAGAATCTTAATGGGCTATTAGAATCCTCTTTGTCTTTGTGAGACCCTGGCTCAACCACCCTGAGGACCTGATTAGCATCTAAATGTCCTTGTCCTGGTCCTCTACCTTTCCAGGGGTTCAGTAACCCATTATAAATAACAGGAAGATTAAACCTTAGCCCTCCATTTCTGTTTAAAGAAGGTCTTTCTTTTTTAACAAAAATAGCTTCCTTGACTCCTCTTTCAAACCATCTTTTCTCCTGCTTAAAACCTTCACCTCACCGTCTTCAAACGAGTGATTAGAGGCTTCAAGATGGAGATGCACGGCACTCTGAGGTCCTGAACTAGTATTTCTTCTGTGCTGATAGAGCCTCTTGTGTAGAGGCTGTTTCGTCTCACCTATGTACCGTTCTTTACAACTTTCTTCACTGCATTGGATCGAATAAACTACATTGCTCTGTTTTTGAGTCGGCAATTTGTCCTTAGGATGAACCAGTTTTTGTCTTAAAGTGTTTCCTGGTTTAAAATAAACAGGGACTTCGTGTTGTCTAAAAATTCTCTGCAGTTTTTCCGACAGGCCAGACACATAAGGGATAGAAACACCCTTCCTTCTCTGTTCAGTTTCCCTTTTGTCCTGCTTCTTGGTTCTCTTCACTCTGTTGAGAGCCCAAGCGGGGTAACCACAGGCTGAGAGGGCATTTCAGACATGTTTGTCCTCTTTCTTCTTGCCCTCTGAGCTGGTGGGCACACCTTGAGCTCTGTGTTGTAAGGTTCTGATCACACCCAGCTTGTGCTGTAGTGGGTGGTTGGAACCAAAGAGCAGATACTGGTCCGTGTGTGTAGGTTTCCTATATACTTCTATTTGGAGTTTCCCGTCCTCTCCTCTGATCGTGGAACAATCAAGAAAGGCCAAGCGATTCTCCTTAGCGTCTTCTCTTGTAAACCTGATATGTGGGTCCACAGCATTGATGTGATCAGAGAAGGTTTCCAGCTCTTGTTTCTTGATTGTTACAAAAGTATCATCGACTATCGCTATTGGAGGTGTTAAAAGAAGGCGTGGCTGGTGGAAAGAGCTGCTATTCCTGGACACGCCCGTCAGCTCAGGGCGTTATCACTTTAAGAACGTCTGATTAAACTGAGTGTTTCCACGTGTCATTGTTCTGCTGAACACGTGAGTGAAGCTGAACAATGACTAAAAGTACACTACAACGATGACTAAAAGTACACTACAACGATGACTAAAAGTACACTACAACGATGACTAAAAGTACACTACAACGATGACTAAAAGTACACTACAACGATAACTAAAAGTACACTACAACGATGACTAAAAGTACACTACAACGATGACTAAAAGTACACTACAACGATGACTAAAAGTACACTACAACGATGACTAAAAGTACACTACAACGATAACTAAAAGTACACTACAACGATGACTAAAAGTACACTACAACGATGACTAAAAGTACACTACAACAACAACAATGACTAAAAGTACACTACAACGATGACTAAAAGTACACTACAACGATGACTAAAAGTACACTACAACGATGACTAAAAGTACACTACAACGATAACTAAAAGTACACTACAACGATAACTAAAAGTACACTACAACGATGACTAAAAGTACACTACAACGATAACTAAAAGTACACTACAACGATGACTAAAAGTACACTACAACGATGACTAAAAGTACACTACAACGATGACTAAAAGTACACTACAACGATGACTAAAAGTACACTACAACGATAACTAAAAGTACACTACAACGATGACTAAAAGTACACTACAACGATGACTAAAAGTACACTACAACGATGACTAAAAGTACACTACAACGATGACTAAAAGTACACTACAACGATGACTAAAAGTACACTACAACGATGACTAAAAGTACACTACAACGATGACTAAAAGTACACTACAACGATGACTAAAAGTACACTACAACGATAACTAAAAGTACACTACAACGATAACTAAAAGTACACTACAACGATGACTAAAAGTACACTACAACGATAACTAAAAGTACACTACAACGATGACTAAAAGTACACTACAACGATGACTAAAAGTACACTACAACGATGACTAAAAGTACACTACAACGATGACTAAAAGTACACTACAACGATGACTAAAAGTACACTACAACGATAACTAAAAGTACACTACAACGATGACTAAAAGTACACTACAACGATGACTAAAAGTACACTACAACGATGACTAAAAGTACACTACAACGATAACTAAAAGTACACTACAACGATGACTAAAAGTACACTACAACGATGACTAAAAGTACACTACAACGATGACTAAAAGTACACTACAACGATAACTAAAAGTACACTACAACGATGACTAAAAGTACACTACAACGATGACTAAAAGTACACTACAACGATGACTAAAAGTACACTACAACAACAACAATGACTAAAAGTACACTACAACGATGACTAAAAGTACACTACAACGATGACTAAAAGTACACTACAACGATGACTAAAAGTACACTACAACGATAACTAAAAGTACACTACAACGATGACTAAAAGTACACTACAACGATAACTAAAAGTACACTACAACGATGACTAAAAGTGCACTACAACGATGACTAAAAGTACACTACAACGATGACTAAAAGTACACTACAACGATGACTAAAAGTACACTACAACGATGACTAAAAGTACACTACAACGATAACTAAAAGTACACTACAACGATGACTAAAAGTACACTACAACGATGACTAAAAGTACACTACAACGATGACTAAAAGTACACTACAACGATAACTAAAAGTACACTACAACGATGACTAAAAGTACACTACAACGATGACTAAAAGTACACTACAACAACAACAATGACTAAAAGTACACTACAACGATGACTAAAAGTACACTACAACGATGACTAAAAGTACACTACAACGATGACTAAAAGTACACTACAACGATGACTAAAAGTACACTACAACGATGACTAAAAGTACACTACAACTACAACGATAACTAAAAGTACACTACAACGATGACTAAAAGTACACTACAACGATGACTAAAAGTACACTACAACGATGACTAAAAGTACACTACAACAACAACAATGACTAAAAGTACACTACAACGATGACTAAAAGTACACTACAACGATGACTAAAAGTACACTACAACGATGACTAAAAGTACACTACAACGATGACTAAAAGTACACTACAACAACAACAATGACTAAAAGTACACTACAACGATGACTAAAAGTACACTACAACTACAACGATGACTAAAAGTACACTACAACAATGACTAAAAGTACACTACAATAACAACAATGACTAAAAGTACAGTACAACGATGACTAAAAGTACACTACAACAATGACTAAAAGTACACTACAATAACAACAATGACTAAAAGTACACTACAATAACAACAATGACTAAAAGTACACTACAACGATGACTAAAAGTACACTACAACAACAACAATGACTAAAAGTACACTACAACGATGACTAAAAGTACACTACATCTACAACGATGACTAAAAGTACACTACAACTACAACAATGTCTAAAAGTACACTACAACTACAACAATGACTAAAAGTACACTACAACAACAACAATGTCTAAAAGTACACTACAACTACAACAATGACTAAAAGTACACTACAACTACAACAATGTCTAAAAGTACACTACAACTACAACGATGACTAAAAGTACACTACAACTACAACAATGACTAAAAGTACACTACAACTACAACGATGACTAAAAGTACACTACAACTACAACAATGACTAAAAGTACACTACAACTACAACAATGACTAAAAGTACACTACAACTACAACAATGACTAAAAGTACACTACAACTACAACAATGACTAAAAGTACACTACAACGATGACTAAAAGTACACTACAACAACAACAATGTCTAAAAGTACACTACAACTACAACAATGTCTAAAAGTACACTACAACTACAACAATGACTAAAAGTACACTACAACTACAACAATGACTAAAAGTACACTACAACTACAACAATGACTAAAAGTACACTACAACTACAACAATGACTAAAAGTACACTACAACTACAACAATGACTAAAAGTACACTACAACTACAACAATGACTAAAAGTACACTACAACTACAACAATGACTAAAAGTACACTACAACTACAACAATGACTAAAAGTACACTACAACTACAACAATGACTAAAAGTACACTACAACTACAACAATGACTAAAAGTACACTACAACTACAACAATGACTAAAAGTACACTACAACTACAACAATGACTAAAAGTACACTACAACTACAACAATGTCTAAAAGTACACTACAACTACAACAATGTCTAAAAGTACACTACAACTACAACAATGACTAAAAGTACACTACAACTACAACAATGACTAAAAGTACACTACAACGATGACTAAAAGTACACTACAACGATGACTAAAAGTACACTACAACGATAACTAAAAGTACACTACAACGATGACTAAAAGTACACTACAACGATAACTAAAAGTACACTACAACGATGACTAAAAGTGCACTACAACGATGACTAAAAGTACACTACAACGATGACTAAAAGTACACTACAACGATGACTAAAAGTACACTACAACGATGACTAAAAGTACACTACAACGATAACTAAAAGTACACTACAACGATGACTAAAAGTACACTACAACGATGACTAAAAGTACACTACAACGATGACTAAAAGTACACTACAACGATAACTAAAAGTACACTACAACGATGACTAAAAGTACACTACAACGATGACTAAAAGTACACTACAACAACAACAATGACTAAAAGTACACTACAACGATGACTAAAAGTACACTACAACGATGACTAAAAGTACACTACAACGATGACTAAAAGTACACTACAACGATGACTAAAAGTACACTACAACGATGACTAAAAGTACACTACAACTACAACGATAACTAAAAGTACACTACAACGATGACTAAAAGTACACTACAACGATGACTAAAAGTACACTACAACGATGACTAAAAGTACACTACAACAACAACAATGACTAAAAGTACACTACAACGATGACTAAAAGTACACTACAACGATGACTAAAAGTACACTACAACGATGACTAAAAGTACACTACAACGATGACTAAAAGTACACTACAACAACAACAATGACTAAAAGTACACTACAACGATGACTAAAAGTACACTACAACTACAACGATGACTAAAAGTACACTACAACAATGACTAAAAGTACACTACAATAACAACAATGACTAAAAGTACAGTACAACGATGACTAAAAGTACACTACAACAATGACTAAAAGTACACTACAATAACAACAATGACTAAAAGTACACTACAATAACAACAATGACTAAAAGTACACTACAACGATGACTAAAAGTACACTACAACAACAACAATGACTAAAAGTACACTACAACGATGACTAAAAGTACACTACATCTACAACGATGACTAAAAGTACACTACAACTACAACAATGTCTAAAAGTACACTACAACTACAACAATGACTAAAAGTACACTACAACAACAACAATGTCTAAAAGTACACTACAACTACAACAATGACTAAAAGTACACTACAACTACAACAATGTCTAAAAGTACACTACAACTACAACGATGACTAAAAGTACACTACAACAACAACAATGACTAAAAGTACACTACAACTACAACAATGACTAAAAGTACACTACAACTACAACAATGACTAAAAGTACACTACAACTACAACGATGACTAAAAGTACACTACAACTACAACAATGACTAAAAGTACACTACAACTACAACAATGACTAAAAGTACACTACAACTACAACAATGACTAAAAGTACACTACAACTACAACAATGACTAAAAGTACACTACAACGATGACTAAAAGTACACTACAACAACAACAATGTCTAAACGTACACTACAACTACAACAATGTCTAAAAGTACACTACAACTACAACAATGACTAAAAGTACACTACAACTACAACAATGACTAAAAGTACACTACAACTACAACAATGACTAAAAGTACACTACAACTACAACAATGACTAAAAGTACACTACAACTACAACAATGACTAAAAGTACACTACAACTACAACAATGACTAAAAGTACACTACAACTACAACAATGACTAAAAGTACACTACAACTACAACAATGACTAAAAGTACACTACAACTACAACAATGACTAAAAGTACACTACAACTACAACAATGACTAAAAGTACACTACAACTACAACAATGACTAAAAGTACACTACAACTACAACAATGACTAAAAGTACACTACAACTACAACAATGTCTAAAAGTACACTACAACTACAACAATGTCTAAAAGTACACTACAACTACAACAATGACTAAAAGTACACTACAACTACAACAATGACTAAAAGTACACTACAACTACAACAATGACTAAAAGTACACTACAACTACAACAATGACTAAAAGTACACTACAACTACAACAATGACTAAAAGTACACTACAACTACAACAATGACTAAAAGTACACTACAACTACAACAATGACTAAAAGTACACTACAACTACAACAATGACTAAAAGTACACTACAACGATGAGTCTAAACTGAGTCCAAAATCCAAAAAGAGAATCAAGTCCAAACACAAAGTCCAAACACAGCGTCCAAAAAGAGTCTAAAAGAGTCCAAAACCCAGAGTCCAAAAAGAGTCCAAACAGAGTCCAAAAAATGTCCAAACCCAGAGTCCAAACCCAGAGTAGGTGTCTTTCACCCTCCAGAGTTAAATATACTTAAATAAAGAACAAAACTGAGCAAAACTAAATGTATAATTTAGGGCCGCGGCTGCAGAGCCGTCAAATAGAGCAGCAGTTTCAGGAGCCGCGGCACTGCCATATAGCCTCAGAGCTAACCCTAACCCTGCCATATAGCCTCAGAGTTAACCCTAACCCTAACCCTGCCATATAGCCTCAGAGCTAACCCTAACCCTAACCCTGCCATATAGCCTCAGAGTTAACCCTAACCCTAACCCTGCCATATAGCCTCAGAGCTAACCCTAACCCTAACCCTGCCATATAGCCTCAGAGCTAACCCTAACCCTAACCCTGCCATATAGCCTCAGAGTTAACCCTAACCCTAACCCTGCCATATAGCCTCAGAGCTAACCCTAACCCTAACCCTGCCATATAGCCTCAGAGTTAACCCTAACCCTAACCCTGCCATATAGCCTCAGAGCTAACCCTAACCCTAACCCTGCCATATAGCCTCAGAGTTAACCCTAACCCTAACCCTGCCATATAGCCTCAGAGTTAACCCTAACCCTAACCCTGCCATATAGCCTCAGAGCTAACCCTAACCCTAACCCTGCCATATAGCCTCAGAGTTAACCCTAACCCTAACCCTGCCATATAGCCTCAGAGCTAACCCTAACCCTAACCCTGCCATATAGCCTCAGAGTTAACCCTAACCCTAACCCTGCCATATAGCCTCAGAGCTAACCCTAACCCTAACCCTGCCATATAGCCTCAGAGCTAACCCTAACCCTAACCCTGCCATATAGCCTCAGAGTTAACCCTAACCCTAACCCTGCCATATAGCCTCAGAGTTAACCCTAACCCTAACCCTGCCATATAGCCTCAGAGTTAACCCTAACCCTAACCCTGCCATATAGCCTCAGAGCTAACCCTAACCCTAACCATGCCATATAGCCTCAGAGTTAACCCTAACCCTAACCCTGCCATATAGCCTCAGAGTTAACCCTAACCCTAACCCTGCCATATGGCCTCAGAGCTAACCCTAACCCTAACCCTGCCATATAGCCTCAGAGCTAACCCTAACCCTAACCCTGCCATATAGCCTCAGAGCTAACCCTAACCCTAACCCTGCCATATAGCCTCAGAGTTAACCCTAACCCTAACCCTGCCATATAGCCTCAGAGTTAACCCTAACCCTAACCCTGCCATATAGCCTCAGAGCTAACCCTAACCCTAACCCTAACCCTGCCATATAGCCTCAGAGCTAACCCTAACCCTGCCATATAGCCTCAGAGTTAACCCTAACCCTAACCCTGCCATATAGCCTCAGAGCTAACCCTAACCCTAACCTTTAACCCTAACCCTAATCCTTAACCCTAACCCTTACCCGCCTCAGAGCTAACCCTAACCCTAACCTTTAACCCTAACCCTAACCCTAGCCTCAGAGCTAACCCTAACCCTAATCCTTAACCCTAACCCTAATCCTTAACCCTAACCCTGCC
>NW_027315824.1:157500-171521 GCF_026437365.1 Eucyclogobius newberryi
CCCCAAACCACCCAAACTCCCCTCAACTCCCCCCAAAACTCCCCCAACCTCCCCCAAACCACCCAAACCACCCAAACTCCCCAAACCACCCAAACTCCCCCAAACCACCCAAACTCCCCAAACCACCCAAACTCCCCCAAACCACCCAAACTCCCCCAAACCACCCAAACTCCCCTCAACTCCCCCCAAAACTCCCCCAACCTCCCCCAAACCACCCAAACCACCCAAACTCCCCAAACCACCCAAACTCCCCCAAACCACCCAAACTCCCCAAACCACCCAAACTCCCCCAAACCACCCAAACTCCCCCCAAACCACCCAAACTCCCCCAAACCACCCAAACTCCCCCAAACCACCCAAACTCCCCTCAACTCCCCCCAAAACTCCCCAAACCACCCAAACTCCCCCAAACCACCCAAACTCCCCCCAAACCACCCAAACTCCCCCAAACCACCCAAACTCCCCCCAAACCACCCAAACTCCCCCAAACCACCCAAAGCACCCAAACTCCCCAAACCACCCAAACTCCCCAAACCACCCAAACTCCCCAAACCACCCAAACTCCCCCCAAACCACCCAAACTCCCCCCAAACCACCCAAACCACCCAAACTCCCCAAACCACCCCAAACTCCCCCCAAACCACCAAAACTCCCCCAACCTCCCCCAAACCACCCAAACCACCCAAACTCCCCAAACCACCCAAACTCCCCCAAACCACCCAAACTCCCCCAAACCACCCAAACTCCCCTCAAACCACCCAAACTCCCCCAAACCACCCAAACTCCCCTCAACTCCCCCCAAAACTCCCCCAACCTCCCCCAAACCACCCAAACTCCCCAAACCACCCAAACTCCCCCAAACCACCCAAACTCCCCCAAACCACCCAAACTCCCCTCAACTCCCCCCAAAACTCCCCAAACCACCCAAACTCCCCCAAACCACCCAAACTCCCCCCAAACCACCCAAACTCCCCCAAACCACCCAAACTCCCCCCAAACCACCCAAACTCCCCCAAACCACCCAAACTCCCCCCAAAGCACCCAAAGCACCCAAACTCCCCAAACCACCCAAACTCCCCAAACCACCCAAACTCCCCAAACCACCCAAACTCCCCCAAACTACCCAAACTCCCCCAAACCACCCAAACTCCCCCAAACCACCCAAACTCCCCTCAACTCCCCCCAAAACTCCCCCAACCTCCCCCAAACCACCCAAACCACCCAAACTCCCCAAACCACCCAAACTCCCCCAAACCACCCAAACTCCCCAAACCACCCAAACTCCCCCAAACCACCCAAACTCCCCCAAACCACCCAAACTCCCCTCAACTCCCCCCAAAACTCCCCCAACCTCCCCCAAACCACCCAAACCACCCAAACTCCCCAAACCACCCAAACTCCCCCAAACCACCCAAACTCCCCAAACCACCCAAACTCCCCCAAACCACCCAAACTCCCCCCAAACCACCCAAACTCCCCCAAACCACCCAAACTCCCCCAAACCACCCAAACTCCCCTCAACTCCCCCCAAAACTCCCCAAACCACCCAAACTCCCCCAAACCACCCAAACTCCCCCCAAACCACCCAAACTCCCCCAAACCACCCAAACTCCCCCCAAACCACCCAAACTCCCCCAAACCACCCAAAGCACCCAAACTCCCCAAACCACCCAAACTCCCCAAACCACCCAAACTCCCCAAACCACCCAAACTCCCCCCAAACCACCCAAACTCCCCCCAAACCACCCAAACCACCCAAACTCCCCAAACCACCCCAAACTCCCCCCAAACCACCAAAACTCCCCCAACCTCCCCCAAACCACCCAAACCACCCAAACTCCCCAAACCACCCAAACTCCCCCAAACCACCCAAACTCCCCAAACCACCCAAACTCCCCCAAACCACCCAAACTCCCCTCAAACCACCCAAACTCCCCCAAACCACCCAAACTCCCCTCAACTCCCCCCAAAACTCCCCCAACCTCCCCCAAACCACCCAAACTCCCCAAACCACCCAAACTCCCCCAAACCACCCAAACTCCCCCAAACCACCCAAACTCCCCCCAAACCACCCAAACTCCCCTCAACTCCCCCCAAAACTCCCCAAACCACCCAAACTCCCCCAAACCACCCAAACTCCCCTCAACTCCCCCCAAAACTCCCCAAACCACCCAAACTCCCCCAAACCACCCAAACTCCCCCCAAACCACCCAAACTCCCCCAAACCACCCAAACTCCCCAAACCACCCAAACTCCCCCAAACCACCCAAACTCCCCCCAAACCACCCAAACTCCCCCAAACCACCCAAACTCCCCTCAACTCCCCCCAAAACTCCCCCAAACCACCCAAACCACCCAAACTCCCCAAACCACCCAAACTCCCCCAAACCACCCAAACTCCCCAAACCACCCAAACTCCCCCAGACCACCCAAACTCCCCCCAAACCACCCAAACTCCCCCAAACCACCCAAACTCCCCCAAACCACCCAAACTCCCCTCAACTCCCCCCAAAACTCCCCAAACCAACCAAACTCCCCCAAACCACCCAAACTCCCCCCAAAGCACCCAAACCACCCAAACTCCCCAAACCACCCAAACTCCCCCAAACCACCCAAACTCCCCAAACCACCCAAACTCCCCCAAACCACCCAAACTCCCCTCAAACCACCCAAACTCCCCCAAACCACCCAAACTCCCCTCAACTCCCCCCAAAACTCCCCCAACCTCCCCCAAACCACCCAAACTCCCCAAACCACCCAAACTCCCCCAAACCACCCAAACTCCCCAAACCACCCAAACTCCCCCAAACCACCCAAACTCCCCCCAAACCACCCAAACTCCCCCAAACCACCCAAACTCCCCCAAACCACCCAAACTCCCCCCAAAGCACCCAAACCACCCAAACTCCCCCCAAACCACCCAAACTCCCCCAAACCACCCAAACTCCCTCAAACCACCCAAACTCCCCTCAACTCCCCCCAAAACTCCCCAAACCAACCAAACTCCCCCAAACCACCCAAACTCCCCAAACCACCCAAACTCCCCCAAACCACCCAAACTCCCCCCAAACCACCCAAACTCCCCCAAACCACCCAAACTCCCCCAAACCACCCAAACTCCCCCCAAAGCACCCAAAGCACCCAAACTCCCCAAACCACCCAAACTCCCCAAACCACCCAAACTCCCCCAAACCACCCAAACTCCCCCCAAACCACCCAAACTCCCCCAAACCACCCAAACTCCCCCAAACCACCCAAACTCCCCCCAAACCACCCAAACTCCCCCCAAAGCACCCAAACTCCCCCCAAACCACCCAAACTCCCCCCAAACCACCCAAACTCCCCAAACCACCCAAACTCCCCCAAACCCCCCCAAACCACCCAAAATCCCCAAACCACAGTATTTGCAGTACTCACAGTATTTGCAGTACTCACAGTATTTGCAGTACTCACAGTATTTGCAGTACTCACAGTATTTGCAGTACTCACAGTTCATGGAGGATGAAGGTGGAGTTTTCTGTGGAAGTGACTCCAGTCTGAGGATGAATGAAGGTCGTTCTGCTCTTGTTATGACTGAAACACACAACCAAGACCGGCTTTAGTCCTGGTCCAGACCGGCTTTAGTCCTGGTCCAGACCCGCTTTAGTCCTGGTCCAGACCCGCTTTAGTCCTGGTCCAGACCGGCTTTAGACCTGGTCCAGACCCGCTTTAGTCCTGGTCCAGACCGGCTTTAGTCCTGGTCCAGACCGGCTTTAGACCTGGTCCAGACCCGCTTTAGACCTGGTCCAGACCCGCTTTAGACCTGGTCCAGACCGGCTTTAGTCCTGGTCCAGACCGGCTTTAGTCCTGGTCCAGACCCGCTTTAGTCCTGGTCCAGTCCCGCTTTAGTCCTGGTCCAGACCCGCTTTAGACCTGGTCCAGACCCGCTTTAGTCCTGGTCCAGACCCGCTTTAGACCTGGTCCAGACCCGCTTTAGTCCTGGTCCAGACCCGCTTTAGACCTGGTCCAGTCCCGCTTTAGACCTGGTCCAGACCCGCTTTAGTCCTGGTCCAGACCGGCTTTAGACCTGGTCCAGACCCACTTTAGTCCTGGTCCAGACCCGCTTTAGTCCTGGTCCAGACCCGCTTTAGACCTGGTCCAGACCCGCTTTAGACCAGACCCGCTTTAGACCTGGTCCAGACCCGCTTTAGTCCTGGTCCAGACCCGCTTTAGACCTGGTCCAGACCCGCTTTAGACCTGGTCCAGACCCGCTTTAGTCCTGGTCCAGTCCCGCTTTAGTCCTGGTCCAGACCCGCTTTAGTCCTGGTCCAGACCCGCTTTAGACCTGGTCCAGACCCGCTTTAGTCCTGGTCCAGACCCGCTTTAGACCTGGTCCAGACCCGCTTTAGTCCTGGTCCAGACCCGCTTTAGACCTGGTCCAGACCCGCTTTAGTCCTGGTCCAGACCCGCTTTAGACCTGGTCCAGACCCGCTTTAGACCAGACCCGCTTTAGTCCTGGTCCAGACCCGCTTTAGACCTGGTCCAGACCCGCTTTAGTCCTGGTCCAGACCGGCTTTAGACCTGGTCCAGACCCGCTTTATACCTGGTCCAGACCCGCTTTAGACCAGACCCGCTTTAGACCTGGTCCAGACCCGCTTTAGTCCTGGTCCAGACCGGCTTTAGACCTGGTCCAGACCCGCTTTAGTCCTGGTCCAGACCCGCTTTAGACCTGGTCCAGACCCGCTTTAGTCCTGGTCCAGTCCCGCTTTAGTCCTGGTCCAGACCCGCTTTAGTCCTGGTCCAGACCCGCTTTAGACCTGGTCCAGACCCGCTTTAGTCCTGGTCCAGACCCGCTTTAGTCCTGGTCCAGTCCCGCTTTAGTCCTGGTCCAGACCCGCTTTAGTCCTGGTCCAGACCCGCTTTAGACCAGACCCGCTTTAGACCTGGTCCAGACCCGCTTTAGACCTGGTCCAGACCCGCTTTAGTCCTGGTCCAGACCGGCTTTAGACCTGGTCCAGACCCGCTTTAGTCCTGGTCCAGACCCGCTTTAGTCCTGGTCCAGACCCGCTTTAGACCTGGTCCAGACCCGCTTTAGTCCTGGTCCAGTCCCGCTTTAGACCTGGTCCAGACCCGCTTTAGTCCTGGTCCAGTCCCGCTTTAGTCCTGGTCCAGACCCGCTTTAGTCCTGGTCCAGTCCCGCTTTAGTCCTGGTCCAGACCCACTTTAGACCTGGTCCAGACCCACTTTAGACCTGGTCCAGTCCCGCTTTAGTCCTGGTCCAGTCCCGCTTTAGTCCTGGTCCAGACCCGCTTTAGACCTGGTCCAGACCCGCTTTAGTCCTGGTCCAGTCCCGCTTTAGACCAGACCCGCTTTAGTCCTGGTCCAGACCCGCTTTAGTCCTGGTCCAGACCCGCTTTAGACCTGGTCCAGACCCGCTTTAGACCTGGTCCAGACCCGCTTTAGTCCTGGTCCAGACCCGCTTTAGACCTGGTCCAGACCCGCTTTAGTCCTGGTCCAGTCCCGCTTTAGACCTGGTCCAGTCCCGCTTTAGACCTGGTCCAGACCCGCTTTAGTCCTGGTCCAGTCCCGCTTTAGACCAGACCCGCTTTAGTCCTGGTCCAGACCCGCTTTAGTCCTGGTCCAGACCCGCTTTAGACCTGGTCCAGACCCGCTTTAGTCCTGGTCCAGTCCCGCTTTAGTCCTGGTCCAGACCCGCTTTAGTCCTGGTCCAGACCCGCTTTAGTCCTGGTCCAGTCCCGCTTTAGTCCTGGTCCAGACCCGCTTTAGTCCTGGTCCAGACCCGCTTTAGTCCTGGTCCAGACCCGCTTTAGTCCTGGTCCAGACCCGCTTTAGACCTGGTCCAGACCCGCTTTAGTCCTGGTCCAGTCCCGCTTTAGTCCTGGTCCAGACCCGCTTTAGACCTGGTCCAGACCCGCTTTAGTCCTGGTCCAGACCCGCTTTAGTCCTGGTCCAGACCCACTTTAGACCTGGTCCAGACCCGCTTTAGACCTGGTCCAGACCCGCTTTAGTCCTGGTCCAGACCCGCTTTAGACCTGGTCCAGACCCGCTTTAGACCAGACCCGCTTTAGACCTGGTCCAGACCCGCTTTAGTCCTGGTCCAGACCCACTTTAGACCTGGTCCAGACCCGCTTTAGTCCTGGTCCAGACCCGCTTTAGTCCTGGTCCAGACCCGCTTTAGACCTGGTCCAGACCCGCTTTAGTCCTGGTCCAGACCCGCTTTAGACCAGACCCGCTTTAGACCTGGTCCAGACCCGCTTTAGACCTGGTCCAGACCCGCTTTAGTCCTGGTCCAGACCGGCTTTAGACCTGGTCCAGACCCGCTTTAGTCCTGGTCCAGACCCGCTTTAGTCCTGGTCCAGACCCGCTTTAGTCCTGGTCCAGACCCGCTTTAGACCTGGTCCAGACCCGCTTTAGTCCTGGTCCAGACCCGCTTTAGACCTGGTCCAGACCCGCTTTAGTCCTGGTCCAGACCCGCTTTAGACCTGGTCCAGACCCGCTTTAGTCCTGGTCCAGACCCGCTTTAGTCCTGGTCCAGACCCGCTTTAGACCTGGTCCAGACCCGCTTTAGACCTGGTCCAGACCCGCTTTAGTCCTGGTCCAGACCCGCTTTAGACCTGGTCCAGACCCGCTTTAGACCTGGTCCAGACCCGCTTTAGACCTGGTCCAGACCCGCTTTAGTCCTGGTCCAGTCCAGCTTTAGACCTGGTCCAGACCCGCTTTAGACCTGGTCCAGACCCGCTTTAGTCCTGGTCCAGACCCGCTTTAGTCCTGGTCCAGACCCGCTTTAGACCTGGTCCAGACCCGCTTTAGTCCTGGTCCAGACCAGCTTTAGTCCTGGTCCAGACCCGCTTTAGACCTGGTCCAGACCCGCTTTAGTCCTGGTCCAGACCCGCTTTAGACCTGGTCCAGACCCGCTTTAGTCCTGGTCCAGACCCGCTTTAGTCCTGGTCCAGACCCGCTTTAGTCCTGGTCCAGTCCCGCTTTAGTCCTGGTCCAGACCCGCTTTAGACCTGGTCCAGACCCGCTTTAGACCTGGTCCAGACCCGCTTTAGACCTGGTCCAGACCCGCTTTAGACCTGGTCCAGACCCGCTTTAGACCTGGTCCAGACCCGCTTTAGTCCTGGTCCAGTCCCGCTTTAGACCTGGTCCAGTCCCGCTTTAGACCTGGTCCAGACCCGCTTTAGTCCTGGTCCAGTCCCGCTTTAGACCTGGTCCAGACCCGCTTTAGACCTGGTCCAGACCCGCTTTAGTCCTGGTCCAGTCCAGCTTTAGACCTGGTCCAGATCCGCTTTAGTCCTGGTCCAGACCCGCTTTAGACCTGGTCCAGTCCAGCTTTAGACCTGGTCCAGACCCGCTTTAGACCTGGTCCAGACCCGCTTTAGTCCTGGTCCAGACCCGCTTTAGTCCTGGTCCAGACCCGCTTTAGTCCTGGTCCAGACCAGCTTTAGTCCTGGTCCAGACCCGCTTTAGACCTGGTCCAGACCCGCTTTAGTCCTGGTCCAGACCCGCTTTAGACCTGGTCCAGACCCGCTTTAGTCCTGGTCCAGACCCGCTTTAGTCCTGGTCCAGACCCGCTTTAGTCCTGGTCCAGACCCGCTTTAGACCTGGTCCAGACCCGCTTTAGACCTGGTCCAGACCCGCTTTAGTCCTGGTCCAGACCCGCTTTAGTCCTGGTCCAGACCCGCTTTAGACCTGGTCCAGACCCGCTTTAGACCTGGTCCAGACCCGCTTTAGTCCTGGTCCAGACCCGCTTTAGTCCTGGTCCAGAGAGAGAGAGAGAGAGAGAGAGAGCTTTGTGGATCTGGAGGAGGCTTTGGACCGTGTCCCTCGGGGTGTCCTTTGGGGGGTGCAGGGAGTACGGGGCCCGGGGCCCTTTGCTCAGCGGTCGAAATGAGTTTCCTCCGCCGGGTGGCTGGGCGCTCGGAGTAGAGCCGCTGCTCCTCCAGCTGGTTCGGGTGTGTCCCGCAGGGAAGAGGCCCCGATGAAGACCCAGGACACGCTAGAGGGACTATGTCTCTCAACTGGCCTGGGATCCCCCCAGAGGAGCTGGAGGAAGTGTCTGGGTAGAGGAAAGTCAGGGTGTCACTCAACAGTTGCCCCGGCGACACGGCCCCGGATACGGAAGAACATGGAGGTCCAGGACCAGGACCAGGACCAGGACCAGGGACCAGGGACCAGGACCAGGACCAGGGACCAGGGACCAGGACCAGGGACCAGGACCAGGACCAGGGACCAGGACCAGGACCAGGACCAGGACCAGGACCAGGGACCAGGACCAGGACCAGGGACCAGGACCAGGACCAGGGACCAGGACCAGGACCAGGACCAGGACCAGGGACCAGGGACCAGGACCAGGACCAGGGACCAGGACCAGGGACCAGGGACCAGGACCAGGACCAGGACCAGGACCAAGGACCAAGGACCAGAACCAGGACGTAGGACGTAGGACTGGTCGTACAGTGGTCGTCTTTGATTCTGTGATTTACGCTTTCATCCCGTTTTTCAACAGTTTTTCTGTCTCGTTAATGGATCTGATGGAACTGAAAAGCTTTTATGTCACAAACACAAAGGAAAGGGCTCAGTTTTATTAGTTATGTTTCACAGGGTTTAGTCCTGGTTTAGTCCTGGTTTAGTCCTGGTTTAGTCCTGGTTTAGACCTGTTTTAGTCCTGGTTTAGTCCTGGTTTAGTCCTGGTTTAGACCTGGTTTAGTCCTGGATTAGTCCTGGTTTAGTCCTGGTTTATACCTGGTTTAGTCCTGGTTTAGTCCTGGTTTGGACCTGGTTTAGTCCTGGTTTAGTCCTGGTTTAGTCCTGGTTTAGTCCTGGTTTAGTCCTGGTTTAGACCTGGTTTAGTCCTGGTTTAGTCCTGGTTTAGACCTGGTTTAGACCTGGTTTAGTCCTGGTTTAGTCCTTATTTAGTCATGGTTTAGTCCTGGTTTAGACCTGGTTTAGTTCTGGTTTAGACCTGGTTTAGTCCTGGTTTAGTCCTGGTTTAGTCCTGGTTTAGACCTGGTTTAGTCCTGGATTAGTCCTGGTTTAGTCCTGGTTTATACCTGGTTTAGTCCTGGTTTAGTCCTGGTTTAGTCCTGGTTTAGTCCTGCTTTGGACCTGGTTTAGTCCTGGTTTAGTCCTGGTTTAGTCCTGGTTTAGTCCTGGTTTAGTCCTGGTTTAGTCCTTATTTAGTCATGGTTTAGTCCTGGTTTAGACCTGGTTTAGTTCTGGTTTAGACCTGGTTTAGTCCTGGTTTAGACCTGGTTTAGACCTGGTTTAGACCTGGTTTAGTCCTGGTTTAGTCCTGGTTTAGTCCTGGTTTAGTCCTGGTTTGGACCTGGTTTAGTCCTGGTTTAGTCCTGGTTTAGACCTGGTTAAGTCCTGGTTTAGTCCTAGTTTACTCCTGGTTTACTCCTGGTTTAGACCTGGTTTAGACCTGGTTTAGTCCTGGTTTAGAGCTGGTTTAGTCCTGGTTTAGTCCTGGTTTAGTCCTGGTTTAGACCTGGTTTAGTCCTGGTTTAGTCCTGGTTTAGACCTGGTTTAGTCCTGGTTTAGTCCTGGTTTAGACCTGGTTTAGACCTGGTTTAGTCCTGGTTTAGTCCTTATTTAGTCATGGTTTAGTCCTGGTTTAGACCTGGTTTAGTTCTTGTTTAGTCCTGGTTTAGACCCTGGTTTAGACCCTGGTTTAGTCCTGGTTTAGTCCTGCTCTAGTCCTGGTTTAGACCTGGTTTAGTCCTTGTTTAGACCTGGTTTAGTCCTGGTTTAGTCCTGGTTTAGACCTGGTTTAGTCCTGGTTTAGACCTGGTTTAGTCCTGGTTTAGACCTGGTTTAGTCCTGGTTTAGACCTGGTTTAGTCCTGGTTTAGACCTGGTTTAGTCCTGGTTTAGTCCTGGTTTAGTCCTGGTTTAGTCCTGGTTTGGACCTGGTTTGGACCTGGTTTAGTCCTGGTTTAGTCCTGGTTTAGTCCTGGTTTGGACCTGGTTTAGTCCTGGTTTAGTCCTGGTTTAGTCCTGGTTTAGTCCTGGTTTGGACCTGGTTTAGTCCTGGTTTAGTCCTGGTTTAGTCCTGGTTTAGACCTGGTTTAGTCCTGGTTTAGTCCTGGTTTAGTCCTGGTTTAGTCCTGGTTTGGACCTGGTTTAGTCCTGGTTTAGTCCTGGTTTAGTCCTGGTTTAGTCCTGGTTTAGACCTGGTTTAGACCTGGTTTAGTCCTGGTTTAGTCCTAGTTTACTCCTGGTTTACTCCTGATTTAGTCCTGGTTTAGTCCTGGTTTAGAGCTGGTGTAGTCCTGGTTTAGTCCTGGTTTAGTCCTGGTTTAGTCCTGGTTTAGACCTGGTTTAGACCTGGTTTAGTCCTGGTTTAGTCCTTATTTAGTAATGGTTTAGTCCTGGTTTAGACCTGGTTTATTTCTGGTTTAGTCCTTGTTTAGTCCTGGTTTAGACCTGGTTTAGTCCTGGTTTAGTCCTGGTTTAGACCTGGTTTAGTCTGGTTTAGTCCTGGTTTAGTCCTGGTTTAGAGCTGGTTTAGTCCTGGTTTAGTCCTGGTTTAGTCCTGGTTTAGTCCTGGTTTAGACCTGGTTTAGTCCTGGTTTAGACCTGGTTTATTTCTGGTTTAGTCCTTGTTTAGTCCTGGTTTAGACCTGGTTTAGTCCTGGTTTAGTCCTGGTTTAGACCTGGTTTAGTCCTGGTTTAGACCTGGTTTAGTCCTGGTTTAGACCTGGTTTAGTCCTGGTTTAGTCCTGGTTTAGACCTGGTTTAGTCCTGGTTTAGACCTGTTTTAGTCCTGGTTTAGTCCTGGTTTAGTCCTGGTTTAGACCTGGTTTAGACCTGGTTTAGTCCTGGTTTAGTCCTGGGTTAGACCTGGTTTAGTCCTGGTTTAGTCCTGGTTTAGACCTGGTTTAGACCTGGTTTAGTCCTGGTTTAGTCCTGGTTTAGTCCTGGTTTGGACCTGGTTTAGTCCTGGTTTAGTCCTGGTTTAGTCCTGGTTTAGACCTGGTTTAGTCCTGGTTTAGTCCTGGTTTAGTCCTGGTTTAGACCTGGTTTAGTCCTGGTTTAGACCTGGTTTAGACCTGGTTTAGACCTGGTTTAGTCCTAGTTTACTCCTGGTTTACTCCTGGTTTAGACCTGTTTTAGACCTGTTTTAGTCCTGGTTTAGACCTGGTTTAGACCTGGTTTAGTCCTGGTTTAGTCCTGGTTTAGACCTGGTTTAGTCCTGGTTTAGACCTGGTTTAGACCTGGTTTAGTCCTGGTTTGGTCCTAGTTTACACCTGGTTTAGTCCTGGTTTAGTCTTGGTTTAGACCTGGTTTAGTCCTGGTTTAGTCCTGGTTTAGACCTGGTTTAGTCCTGGTTTAGTCCTGGTTTGGACCTGGTTTAGTCCTGGTTTAGACCTGGTTTAGTCCTGGTTTAGACCTGGTTTAGACCTGGTTTAGTCCTGGTTTAGACCTGGTTTAGTCCTGGTTTAGTCCTGGTTTAGACCTGGTTTAGTCCTGGTTTAGTCCTGGTTCAGTCCTGGTTCAGTCCTGGTTTAGACCTGGTTTAGTCCTGGTTTAGTCCTGGTTTAGACCTGTTTTAGTCCTGGTTTAGTCCTGGTTTAGACCTGGTTTAGTCCTGGTTTAGTCCTGGTTTAGTCCTGGTTTAGTCCTGGTTTAGACCTGGTTTAGACCTGGTTTAGTCCTGGTTTAGACCTGGTTTAGACCTGGTTTAGTCCTGGTTTAGTCCTAGTTTACTCCTGGTTTAGTCCTGGTTTAGTCCTGGTTTAGTCCTGGTTTAGTCCTGGTTTAGACCTGGTTTAGTCCTGGTTTAGTCCTTATTTAGTCATGGTTTAGACCTGGTTTAGTCCTGGTTTAGTCCTGGTTTAGACCTGGTTTAGTCCTGGTTTAGTCCTGGTTTAGTCCTGGTTTAGTCCTGGTTTAGTCCTGGTTTAGAGCTGGTTTAGTCCTGGTTTAGTCCTGGTTTAGTCCTGGTTTAGTCCTGGTTTAGTCCTGGTTTAGTCCTGGTTTAGACCTGGTTTAGTCCTTGTTTAGTCCTGGTTTAGACCCTGGTTTAGTCCTGGTTTAGTCCTGCTCTAGTCCTGGTTTAGACCTGGTTTAGTCCTGGTTTAGTCCTGGTTTAGACCTGGTTTAGTCCTGGTTTAGACCTGGTTTAGTCCTGGTTTAGTCCTGGTTTAGACCTGGTTTAGTCCTGGTTTAGACCTGGTTTAGACCTGGTTTAGACCTGTTTTAGTCCTGGTTTAGTCCTGGTTTAGTCCTGGTTTAGTCCTGGTTTAGACCTGGTTTAGTCCTGGTTTAGTCCTGGTTTAGACCTGGTTTAGTCCTGGTTTAGACCTGGTTTAGTCCTAGTTTAGTCCTGGTTTAGACCTGGTTTAGACCTGGTTTAGACCTGGTTTAGTCCTGGTTTAGTCCTGGTTTAGTCTTGGTTTAGACCTGGTTTAGTCCTGGTTTAGTCCTGGTTTAGACCTGGTTTAGTCCTGGTTTAGTCCTGGTTTGGACCTGGTTTAGTCCTGGTTTAGACCTGGTTTAGTCCTGGTTTAGACCTGGTTTAGTCCTGGTTTAGTCCTGGTTTAGTCCTGGTTTAGACCTGGTTTAGTCCTGGTTTAGTCCTGGTTTAGACCTGGTTTAGTCCTGGTTTAGTCCTGGTTTAGTCCTGGTTTAGACCTGGTTTAGTCCTGGTTTAGTCCTGGTTTAGACCTGGTTTAGACCTGGTTTAGTCCTGGTTTAGTCCTAGTTTACTCCTGGTTTAGTCCTGGTTTAGTCCTGGTTTAGTCCTGGTTTAGTCCTGGTTTAGACCTGGTTTAGACCTGGTTTAGACCTGGTTTAGTCCTGGTTTAGTCCTTATTTAGTCATGGTTTAGACCTGGTTTAGACCTGGTTTAGTCCTGGTTTAGTCCTGGTTTAGACCTGGTTTAGTCCTGGTTTAGTCCTGGTTTAGTCCTGGTTTAGTCCTGGTTTGGACCTGGTTTAGTCCTGGTTTAGTCCTGGTTTAGTCCTGGTTTACTCCTGGTTTAGTCCTGGTTTAGTCCTGGTTTAGTCCTGGTTTAGAGCTGGTTTAGAGCTGGTTTAGTCCTGGTTTAGTCCTGGTTTAGTCCTGGTTTAGACCTGGTTTAGTCCTGGTTTAGTCCTGGTTTAGACCTGGTTTAGACCTGGTTTAGTCCTTGTTTAGTCCTGGTTTAGACCCTGGTTTAGTCCTGGTTTAGTCCTGCTCTAGTCCTGGTTTAGACCTGGTTTAGTCCTGGTTTAGACCTGGTTTAGTCCTGGTTTAGACCTGGTTTAGACCTGGTTTAGACCTGTTTTAGTCCTGGTTTAGTCCTGGTTTAGTCCTGGTTTAGTCCTGGTTTAGACCTGGTTTAGACCTGGTTTAGTCCTGGTTTAGTCCTGGTTTACACCTGGTTTAGTCCTGGTTTAGTCCTGGTTTAGTCCTGGTTTAGTCCTGGTTTAGACCTGGTTTAGACCTGGTTTAGTCCTGGTTTAGTCCTGGTTTAGACCTGGTTTAGTCCTGGTTTAGTCCTGGCTTAGTCCTGGTTTAGACCTGGTTTAGTCCTGGTTTAGTCCTGGTTTAGACCTGGTTTAGACCTGGTTTAGTCCTTATTTAGTCATGGTTTAGTCCTTGTTTAGACCTGGTTTAGTTCTGGTTTAGACCTGGTTTAGTCCTGGTTTAGACCTGGTTTAGTCCTGGTTTAGACCTGGTTTAGACCTGGTTTAGTCCTGGTTTAGTCCTGGTTTAGACCTGGTTTAGTCCTGGTTTAGTCCTGGTTTAGTCCTGGTTTAGTCCTGGTTTGGACCTGGTTTGGACCTGGTTTAGTCCTGGTTTAGTCCTGGTTTAGACCTGGTTAAGACCTGGTTTAGTCCTAGTTTACTCCTGGTTTACTCCTGGTTTAGTCCTGGTTTAGAGCTGGTTTAGTCCTGGTTTAGTCCTGGTTTAGTCCTGGTTTAGACCTGGTTTAGTCCTGGTTTAGTCCTGGTTTAGACCTGGTTTAGTCCTGGTTTAGTCCTGGTTTAGACCTGGTTTAGACCTGGTTTAGTCCTGGTTTAGTCCTTA
>NW_027315825.1:0-171039 GCF_026437365.1 Eucyclogobius newberryi
TCAATATCGCATTTTGAGGATCATAGCACAATAATATAGTACCATACGATTTTCACATCATTACATCCCTAAAACTCGCTCTATAATAAGCACAGCGGTCTCATTCTGACTCAAGAGCTGCTTTTACAATATCCTCACTGGAGCTAAACACTATGTACAGCCCGTTATGTTCAGAAGAATACTGTGGAACTACATAATACACAGGCCAGCCATTCAAATGATGAAATCCCCTTTGAAGGAACAATTTCAATATTTTTGGGAGATTAAAGTGGCTAAACCCTTTTTTTGTCCATGCATTTGTGAAAAATGTGCTGCTCTAGTGCAGAGAAAGGCTCTCTGGGTCAAAATGAGACTGCTGTGTTCTGCATCTAAAAACATCTTATGTGCGAGAACCAGGAAAACCAGGAAACTGTTTGCATAGTTATTGTTAGCTTATTGTGATGGTAAAACTCTACTCTGGTCTCTGCAAGTTGTGAAAAATGTGTCTAAACTTTGGGCTGCTTTCATTTTCACGTTTTTAATACAGTGTGTGAGTGTGTGTGTGTGAGTGTGTGTGTGTGTGTGTGTGTGTGTGAGTGTGTGTGTGTGTGTGTGAGTGTGTGTGTGTGTGTGTGTGAGTGTGTGTGTGAGTGTGTGTGTGTGTGTGTGTGTGAGTGTGTGTGTGTGTGTGTGAGTGTGTGTGTGTGTGTGTGTGTGTGTGAGTGTGTGTGTGTGTGTGTGAGTGTGTGTGTGTGTGTGTGTGAGTGTGTGTGTGAGTGTGTGTGTGTGTGTGTGTGTGAGTGTGTGTGTGAGTGTGTGAGTGTGTGTGTGTGAGTGTGTGTGTGTGTGTGTGTGTGTGTGTGAGTGTGTGTGTGTGTGTGTGAGTGTGTGTGTGTGTGTGTGTGAGTGTGTGTGTGAGTGTGTGTGTGTGAGTGTGTGTGTGAGTGTGAGTGTGTGTGTGTGTGTGAGTGTGTGTGTGAGTGTGTGTGTGTGAGTGTGTGTGTGAGTGTGTGTGTGAGTGTGTGTGTGAGTGTGTGTGTGAGTGTGTGTGTGAGTGTGAGTGTGTGTGTGAGTGTGTGTGTGAGTGTGTGTGTGAGTGTGTGTGTGAGTGTGTGTGTGAGTGTGTGTGTGGTGTGTGTGTGGTGTGTGTGTGTGTGTGTGTGAGTGTGTGTGTGAGTGTGTGTGTGGTGTGTGTGTGAGTGTGTGTGTGAGTGTGTGTGTGAGTGTGTGTGTGAGTGTGTGTGTGTGTGTGTGTGTGAGTGTGTGTGAGTGTGTGTGTGTGTGAGTGTGTGTGTGTGAGTGTGTGTGTGTGTGTGTGTGTGAGTGTGTGTGTGTGTGTGTGTGTGTGTGTGTGAGTGTGTGTGTGTGTGTGAGAGTGTGTGTGAGAGTGTGTGTGTGAGTGTGTGTGTGAGTGTGTGTGTGTGTGTGTGTGTGTGTGTGTGTGTGTGAGTGTGTGTGTGTGTGAGTGTGTGTGAGTGTGTGTGTGTGTGTGTGTGTGTTTGGGGGCTGGGCTCCAGAGTGTTTGTGTTTGTTCAGTTCAGTTGTTCGTACGGCGTCCCCCATGCACAGCACTCTCCCTGTGACCCCGCGGCCCCCGGTTCCTGTGCCTGTGATCCGGCCATGTTTGCCCCTGTGTGCGGGAGCGGCAGTTAAGGGCCCCGTCACATTGTCCTGTCAGGCAGATGGAGCGCTGCACATGTAGGAGACTCTGGCCTGCTGTGCCAAATGAAGCCTTCAGCACCACATTAGCCACAGCGACCTGGACACGGCGCTAACGCTAACGGCCGAGGCTGCCGCTTCGTATCATGGCCCATGTTTAGAGGCTGGTGTTGGAGCCTTGAGGATGTGGAGGCAGCGTGAGAGAGGGATTTGATGAATTCTGTGAGCGTTCCACAGATTCCTCCCTCGCAGGGACCTTTGGGAAAAGAATGGGTCATATGCAAATGGCATGCACAGTATGGAGGAGAAGTTTCCCACAAGCACAGTGTGAAAAGGCTCTCCCTCCCCACACCGGGCGCCTCAATGGGCCTTTTCTTCAGCCGCTGCAGTGGATGAGGTAGAGCAGGCCAACTGCAAAGGTAGCTAGGCTTTCTCACACAATGCTGTATTTAAGCATTCAGGCACACAGCCCCTAATAAAGCACATCCCTGTGCAGTTAAGGGGGTCCTGAAACTGACTCGGCCCTTTAACTGCACCTTTTTATAGGCTAATGTCCTCTGCCTCCATGGGAGCTAATCATTAAGCTGCTTTAGCGGAGCTCGCACATCACATCATTTGAATTCTGCCTCATGGTCACACCAGGACAGGGCTCTGCTCTGCCCCATGGTCACACCAGGACAGGACTCTGCTCTGCCCCATGGTCACACCAGGACAGGACTCTGCTCTGCCCCATGGTCACACCAGGACAGGGCTCTGCTCTGCCCCATGGTCCTGCTCTGCCCCATGGTCACACCAGGACAGGGCTCTGCTCTGCCCCATGGTCACACCAGGACAGGGCTCTGCTCTGCCCCATGGTCACACCAGGACAGGACTCTGCTCTGCCCCATGGTCACACCAGGACAGGGCTCTGCTCTGCCCCATGGTCACACCAGGACAGGGCTCTGCTCTGCCCCATGGTCACACCAGGACAGGACTCTGCTCTGCCCCATGGTCACACCAGGACAGGGCTCTGCTCTGCCCCATGGTCACACCAGGACAGGGCTCTGCTCTGCCCCATGGTCACACCAGGACAGGACTCTGCTCTGCCCCATGGTCACACCAGGACAGGGCTCTGCTCTGCCCCATGGTCACACCAGGACAGGGCTCTGCTCTGCCCCATGGTCACACCAGGACAGGGCTCTGCTCTGCCCCATGGTCACACCAGGACAGGACTCTGCTCTGCCCCATGGTCACACCAGGACAGGGCTCTGCTCTGCCCCATGGTCACACCAGGACAGGACTCTGCTCTGCCCCATGGTCACACCAGGACAGGGCTCTGCTCTGCCCCATGGTCACACCAGGACAGGGCTCTGCTCTGCCCCATGGTCACACCAGGACAGGGCTCTGCTCTGCCCCATGGTCACACCAGGACAGGGCTCTGCTCTGCCCCATGGTCACACCAGGACAGGGCTCTGCTCTGCCCCATGGTCACACCAGGACAGGACTCTGCTCTGCCCCATGGTCACACCAGGACAGGGCTCTGCTCTGCCCCATGGTCACACCAGGACAGGGCTCTGCTCTGCCCCATGGTCCTGCTCTGCCCCATGGTCACACCAGGACAGGGCTCTGCTCTGCCCCATGGTCACACCAGGACAGGGCTCTGCTCTGCCCCATGGTCACACCAGGACAGGGCTCTGCTCTGCCCCATGGTCACACCAGGACAGGGCTCTGCTCTGCCCCATGGTCACACCAGGACAGGGCTCTGCTCTGCCCCATGGTCACACCAGGACAGGGCTCTGCTCTGCCCCATGGTGATGCGATGGGCACCAGGAACTTTATCTTTAATAATTGAAACTTAAAAGTGCAGAAACTGCTGGCAACAACTGTGTTCATTTCAAACGTCCACTTTGACCTCTCCAGCGTCCGCTTTAGTAAACACACGTATTTCTGGTGAAGTGGCGTAATCTCTAAATATTGATTCTTTGAGCACGGCTCCAGAGACAAGCCCCACAGAGAGTCCATGAAACCATCAGCGCCTTTAATACCACGTGTGCTACATGAGCCCACCACAGACTCAGGACAATCCTCACCCCATGAGGTCAGAAGGATTTACACTGACCAGAGCCTAGAAGAACATGACTTTATTCTGACTTATTTTTTACAAATAGAAGCACTGTTTATCTGTATAATTTGTTTTTATGAATTCTTGTGGATACAGGACCACGCCCCTTTTAGTCGACTCATTCTTTTATCAGGATTAGAAGGATTTATGAACTGCAGTGTTTAGTTCTAGTGAGTTAGCTGGAGCTATATCATAGTCACTTCTCAAGAGCAATTAATGCACTGAGCAAGTCTTCAGTCAACAAAGAATGTCTTTAGTGTCTGCAGACAATAATAATACTTCTGCTCTACACTTATTGATCTTTTCCAATCATTACCTTTGCAGTTATGGCCGATAACGCCAAAAATAATGGACTAAAAGTCCAAGCAAACAAAACAAACCCAACAAGTCACAACAGAGACTTTGGCCCTTATTGTTTCTGCTGCTGAATTGTCGCACCTCCTCAGTATTTAGCACCTACTCTTCAAGTGTGTGTGTGTGTGTGTGTGTGTGAGTGTGTGTGAGTGTGTGTGTGAGTGTGTGTGAGTGTGTGAGTGTGTGAGTGTGTGTGAGTGTGAGTGTGTGTGAGTGTGTGAGTGTGTGAGTGTGTGTGAGTGTGTGTGAGTGTGAGTGTGTGTGAGTGTGTGTGAGTGTGAGTGTGTGTGAGTGTGTGTGAGTGTGAGTGTGTGAGTGTGTGTGAGTGTGAGTGTGTGAGTGTGTGTGAGTGTGTGTGAGTGTGAGTGTGTGTGAGTGTGTGAGTGTGTGAGTGTGTGAGTGTGTGTGTGAGTGTGTGTGAGTGTGTGTGAGTGTGAGTGTGTGAGTGTGTGTGAGTGTGTGTGAGTGTGAGTGTGTGTGAGTGTGAGTGTGAGTGTGTGTGAGTGTGTGAGTGTGTGTGAGTGTGTGAGTGTGTGTGAGTGTGAGTGTGTGTGAGTGTGTGAGTGTGTGAGTGTGTGTGAGTGTGTGTGAGTGTGAGTGTGTGTGAGTGTGTGTGAGTGTGAGTGTGAGTGTGTGTGAGTGTGTGAGTGTGTGTGTGAGTGTGTGTGAGTGTGTGTGAGTGTGTGTGAGTGTGAGTGTGTGTGAGTGTGTGAGTGTGTGAGTGTGTGTGTGAGTGTGTGTGAGTGTGTGTGAGTGTGAGTGTGTGAGTGTGTGTGAGTGTGTGTGAGTGTGAGTGTGTGTGAGTGTGTGAGTGTGTGAGTGTGTGTGTGAGTGTGTGTGAGTGTGTGTGAGTGTGTGTGAGTGTGAGTGTGAGTGTGTGTGAGTGTGTGAGAGTGTGAGTGTGAGTGTGAGTGTGAGTGTGTGTGTGTGTGTGTGTGTGTGTGTGAGTGTGTGTGAGTGTGTGAGTGTGAGTGTGAGTGTGAGTGTGAGTGTGAGTGTGTGTGTGTGTGTGTGTGTGTGTGTGTGTGTGTGTGTGTGTGTGTGTCCCATCACTTGTCACCTGTTGTAAATCTCTCTCTATGATCACCTCTCCTCCCTGGACTCTGCAGGGGCCGCTCTACCCACAGCTCTGGGGGGAGGAAAGACCACTCTACCCATGGCTCTGGGGGGAGGAAAGACCACTCTACCCATGGCTCTGGAGGGAGGAAAGACCACTCTACCCCATGGCTCTGGGGGGAGGAAAGACAACTCTACCCATGGCTCTGGAGGGAGGAAAGACCACTCTACCCATGGCTCTGGGGGGAGGAAAGACCACTCTACCCACGGCTCTGGAGGGAGGAAAGACCACTCTACCACATGGCTCTGGGGGGAGGAAAGACCACTCTACCCATGGCTCTGGAGGGAGGAAAGACCACTCTACCCCATGGCTCTGGGGGGAGGAAAGACAACTCTACCCATGGCTCTGGAGGGAGGAAAGACCACTCTACCCATGGCTCTGGAGGGAGGAAAGACCACTCTACCCATGGCTCTGGGGGGAGGAAAGACCACTCTACCCATGGCTCTGGGGGGAGGAAAGACCACTCTACCCATGGCTCTGGAGGGAGGAAAGACCACTCTACCCATGGCTCTGGGGGGAGGAAAGACCACTCTACCCACAGCTCTGGGGGGAGGAAAGACCACTCTACCCACAGCTCTGGGGGGAGGAAAGACCACTCTACCCATGGCTCTGGGGGGAGGAAAGACCACTCTACCCATGGCTCTGGGGGGAGGAAAGACCACTCTACCCACAGCTCTGGGGGGAGGAAAGACCACTCTACCCATGGCTCAGGGGGGAGGAAAGACCACTCTACCCATGGCTCTGGAGGGAGGAAAGACCACTCTACCCATGGCTCTGGGGGGAGGAAAGACCACTCTACCCATGGCTCTGGAGGGAGGAAAGACCACTCTACCCCATGGCTCTGGGGGGAGGAAAGACAACTCTACCCATGGCTCTGGAGGGAGGAAAGACCACTCTACCCATGGCTCTGGAGGGAGGAAAGACCACTCTACCCATGGCTCTGGGGGGAGGAAAGACCACTCTACCCATGGCTCTGGGGGGAGGAAAGACCACTCTACCCATGGCTCTGGAGGGAGGAAAGACCACTCTACCCATGGCTCTGGGGGGAGGAAAGACCACTCTACCCACGGCTCTGGGGGGAGGAAAGACCACTCTACCCACAGCTCTGGGGGGAGGAAAGACCACTCTACCTACGGCTCTGAGGGGAGGAAAGACCACTCTACCCATGGCTCTGGAGGGAGGAAAGACCACTCTACCCCATGGCTCTGGGGGGAGGAAAGACAACTCTACCCATGGCTCTGGAGGGAGGAAAGACCACTCTACCCATGGCTCTGGGGGGAGGAAAGACCACTCTACCCACAGCTCTGGGGGGAGGAAAGACCACTCTACCCATGGCTCTGGGGGGAGGAAAGACCACTCTACCCACGGCTCTGGGGGGAGGAAAGACCACTCTACCCCATGGCTCTGGGGGGAGGAAAGACCACTCTACCCATGGCTCTGGAGGGAGGAAAGACCACTCTACCCATGGCTCTGGAGGGAGGAAAGACCACTCTACCCATGGCTCTGGGGGGAGGAAAGACCACTCTACCCACAGCTCTGGGGGGAGGAAATACCACTCTACCCACAGCTCTGGGGGGAGGAAAGACCACTCTACCCATGGCTCTGGGGGGAGGAAAGACCACTCTACCCATGGCTCTGGAGGGAGGAAAGACCACTCTACCCCATGGCTCTGGGGGGAGGAAAGACCACTCTACCCATGGCTCTGGGGGGAGGAAAGACCACTCTACCCATGGCTCTGGAGGGAGGAAAGACCACTCTACCCATGGCTCTGGGGGGGAGGAAAGACCACTCTACCCATGGCTCTGGAGGGAGGAAAGACCACTCTACCCACAGCTCTGGGGGGAGGAAAGACCACTCTACCCATGGCTCTGGGGGGGAGGAAAGACCACTCTACCCATGGCTCTGGGGGGGAGGAAAGACCACTCTACCCATGGCTCTGGGGGAGGAAAGACCACTCTACCTATGGCTCTGGGGGGGAGGAAAGACCACTCTACCCACAGCTCTGGGGGGAGGAAAGACCACTCTACCCATGGCTCTGGGGGGGAGGAAAGACCACTCTACCCATGGCTCTGGAGGGAGGAAAGACCACTCTACCTATGGCTCTGGGGGGGAGGAAAGACCACTCTACCCACAGCTCTGGGGGGGAGGAAAGACCACTCAACCAACGGCTCTGGGGGGGAGGAAAGACCACTCTACCCACAGCTCTGGGGGGAGGAAAGACCACTCTACCCATGGCTCTGGGGGGAGGAAGGGTCAGCCAGAGAGAGAGAAAAGAGCCCTCCCTCTTCTCATTGAACGGACTTAAACACAAACACAATTGGACGTGCTGGAAGCGGCACAATGAGGCGGGCGCGGCGGGGAAAGTGAAGTCATACTCCAAAGCCACGCATGGGCGCCTGGGTCAGGGGCCAATCCAACAGCCGAAAGCTACTGTGTCTTCACCAGGTTCTGCTGCTGCTGCTGCTGCTGCTGCTGCTGCTGCTGCTGCTGCTGCTGCTGCTGCTGCTGCTGCTGCTGCTGCTGCTGCTGCTGCTGCTGCTAATGCTAATGCTAATGCTAACGGAGGAGTTTGTGAAAAGCTGTCATGAAGTAAATGAAAAGTTTCCTCTGGTTATGAATTCTAACATTCCGTATATTCTGGACTATAAGTCGCACCAGCCAAAAAATGCATAATAGAGAAGAAACAAACATATATAAGTTGCACTGAGTATGAGAAGTGTGAAAATAACAAATAATATCACATATAAGTCGCTCCAGAGTATAAGTATAAGTATAAGTATAGAAGTATGAATATAAGTCGCACCCCGGGGAAAACTATGAAAAAAGGTGCGACTTATAGTGTGTAAAATACGGGGTATAAACAGGGCGGGGCACGTCCCGGCCTCTGCCTGGGGTCCCACTGCAAGAGCAGAACATCTCTGCACGAGGCCAGCGACAGCAGGAGCAGGAGTGACTGTGTAATGTACAGTCACTCCTGGAGCTGAGACTGTGAAGACGTACAAGTACAGGAGGTGCAGTGAACGCCATTAAAGGTAACACAACAACAACAACAACAAAAATGCCTGGTCATATCCCGTACAGTTGCAGTGCTGATGATGTCAGTATTTCTAATTCAGCTCAGGGTTAGAGCCTCTGCTCACGGCCGGTTACTCAGAACTTGTCCCTGAACTCTTTATGTTGGTCCAGAAAGTTACACCAGAATTCCTGTATTCCCAAAAAGATGTGTTGGATTACCATGGCTACAAGAAGGAGAAGGGGAGGGGTTAAAAGGGAGGGGAGAGGGGGGAGAGGGGGGAGGGGAGGGGGGAGAGGGGGGGCAGTGTCCTGGAGTATCCCAGCGATTGCAAACACCTGTCGTCCGGCGGGCTGTTAACACCTCCCTGTTTACAGCACAGAATGGAGCTCCCCCTTCACTGCCCCGTCCCCCCTTCACTGCCCCGTCCCCCCTTCACTGCCCCGTCCCCCCTTCACTGCCCCGTCCCCCCTTCACTGCCCCGTCCCCCCTTCACTGCCCCGTCCCCCCTTCACTGCCCCGTCCCCCGGTCCCCCCGTCCCCCCCTCAGAGGCATGAGAAACCTCAGAAACAAGATTTCAATGACAACATGATCCTCTGAATGTGGACGTAGTAAATAGCTGCGTTGTATACTTGATGATCCCGTTACTCCAGAGTTATCTTTATGTCAAGAGTGAACGGGTCAAACAGTCAAAGATGACATTTGAGAATTGTGAAGTGAATTTAAGTTATTAAAACGATTATATGCAATACACCAACTAGAGCTGATTCATTGTGACTATTTCACTAAACACTCTAAAACAGACATTTATCACGAAGAAAGTGGAAAGGGGCATTTTTAAATCATTTATTCATAAATATTCTCTATCTAGACTCTTTCATTCACTATATTTCCATCTTTAATTGGTTAAAAATGTATTTGCTTTTGAGCAACATTTTGAGCTATTAAATACAATTCAATAAATGTAAAATGAACATGTTTAAAGCAGATGAGCAGGAGGCGGACAGAAAGTTACAGAGTGAAGCTTTAACGTGACAACACTGCATGTCGAAATAATCCAGATATTGTGGAAATATCAACCAACTTAGTGAGAGCGGAGCCACACGGAGCCACACGGAGCCACACGGAGCCACACGGAGCTCCACGGAGCCACACGGAGCCACACGGAGCCACACGGAGCCACACGGAGCCACACGGAGCTCCACGGAGCCACACGGAGCCACACGGAGCTCCACGGAGCCACACGGAGCCACACGGAGCTCCACGGAGCCACACGGAGCTCCACGGAGCCACACGGAGCCACACGGAGCCACACGGAGCCACACGGAGCTCCACGGAGCCACACGGAGCCACACGGAGCCACACGGAGCCACACGGAGCTCCACGGAGCCACACGGAGCCACACGGAGCCACACGGAGCCACACGGAGCCACACGGAGCTCCACGGAGCCACACGGAGCTCCACGGAGCCACACGGAGCCACACGGAGCCACACGGAGCCACACGGAGCTCCACGGAGCCACACGGAGCCACACGGAGCCACACGGAGCCACACGGAGCTCCACGGAGCCACACGGAGCCACACGGAGCCACACGGAGCCACACGGAGCCACACGGAGCTCCACGGAGCCACACGGAGCCACACGGAGCTCCACGGAGCCACACGGAGCGAATGTAACGAGAAACAACACGAGAGACGCCGGACACAACGGGAGGAGTCCCCCCGGGATCCGCTCTCCTTATACGGGCCGCTGCCTCACTCGCCCTCCGCTCCGGATCCTCACTTGCCCTGTCCGCGTCCCGGAGGACACAGTCCCCGGAGGACACAGTCTTGGAGGACACAGTCCCGGAGGAGGACACAGTCCCGGAGGAGGACACAGTCCCCGCTCTCACATTCAGTCCACAAACCGGAGCGGGACAGACAAAGTCCATGAGGAAGAGATTCCGTGAAAAGCCTTAAACCGCCGTAAAGTTGTCTCCGTAACGAGCGTTTGTTCCGGTCCAAAGGGAAAATGTGTTGTAAAAACAGAGTTAAAGCCTCAATAACCGCGTCACCGTCACGAGCCTCGACAACATGGAACCGGACAATACACGCAACACAGCCCAAACTGACCACAATGTAACGAAACGAGGCGTCTCCGGAGGAATAAAGTGCGTGGAAGTGACAGAGCGCGAGCTAACGGTCCCGCGTGTGCAGCGGACCGTTAGACACGGAGAGAGGGACCGTTAGACACGGAGAGAGGGACCGTTAGACACGGAGAGAGGGACCGTTAGACACGGAGAGAGGGACCGTTAGAGAGGGACAGTCAGGCGGAGAGAGGGACCGTTAGACGCGGGGCAGGTAGGAGCGTCTAACGGTCCACCGCGCGGAGCTGCCGCGACTTCCCCGCACTTCCACTCACTACAAACACACTTCCCGTCGCCAAAGTTGTCACCGCGACATCCAGGCGGCCGAGCCGCCCGTCCACACGACCCCGGGTGAAAAGTGCCGCGTGGAAGTAGTTTGAACTCACCGTTGTTCCTCCGCGGGTTCGCCTGCTTTCTCCGCTTACACCTGGGGCCATCCGCCATGATCCTTCCGCTGTGTGTAACTGCTGCTGCCGGAGAGTCACCTCCTCTCAGCCCATCTCCCCCTCCTGCTGCCCTCCCCTTTACCTCCTTTACCTCCCTTTACCTCCCCTTTACCTCCTTTACCTCCCTTTACCTCCTTTACCTCCCTTTACCTCCCTTTACCTCCCCTTCCCGGGCTGCACCGGGGCTGCACCGCAGCGCCAGTGGTGGAGAGGAGCCGGAGAGAGTGAGCGGGGAGCGGGGAGCGGAGAGGAGGCTGCCCGCTCACTCACGGTACCTGCCCCGCTGTGTGTCGCTGCGGGCCGGGGCCGGGGCCGGGACCGGGGCCGGGGCCGCGCTCTGGACCTGGGTGAACCCCAAAAACACTTTTGCTGACACACTAACAAAGGTGATGTAGAAAAGTGAGCGCTTTTCACGGCATGACGTCACGGATGTGGCTCTTACCTCATGTTGTACTTTTATGAACTAAAGGCTGAAACATCAAGTTTGAGTGAGAGAGATGAAGCTGTAGGACATTTGTGAGCACGACATTGAGACGATTGTTCAGTAAGTCAAAAGGCTGTTTTTAGCCCGTCCTGAACACTATGGCAGCCTAACCGTAAACACGGTAAATAAATTATGTTATAGTTCACGTATTATCATAAAAATCAATAATCATGTATAGAGAAAATTATAAAGTATAAACCCTAAATAAGTACATTTGTAAAAAAAAAAAGGAGATTCCAGAATGGAGGCAACAGGTGAAAACAGTGACACAGACAATTCCTTTCCCCAACCGACTGTTTGATGAATGGAATAAAGCAATCTCTACAGCGGCCCGCGGGCCACATGTGGCCCGTCTGTCTTTATAATCCGGGCCGCCAAACATGCCAAGTAATATTTAAGAAAATTCAATAAAATTATTTTTCTTTTTTGCCCTCAGGCATCTGTCTGCACCTGTATCCTTAATAAATATGACATGAAATGAATTAATTAATAGATCCAATAGCCTATATTTGAGAGAAAAGTGATATTTTATTTGATATTTAATGTTTTAGATTTTTTTTTCTTCACACCAATGATCGCGGGCCCTCCACTACTGGCCTGGATTCAAATATGGCCCTCGGAGGAATATAATTGCCCACCCCTGCTCTAGAGGTATGTGACATGATTAAAGACGCTGTATCTGTTTTAAGAACTTATAACTACCAAAAGAATACGATTGGGGACTACCTTGCCTGAAAAATGACTTTGTTTCAGCTCAGCTCAGAGCACTGCTGTGTGACCCAGAACACGAGGCGCAGTGGAAAACATTGAGTGCAATGCTGTGCCGGGGGTTCCTGTACAGGCCTCACTGGCAGATGACAAACGGCTGCACTTCTGACATGGAAGAAGAGAATCTCAACATATAAAATGAACAAAGACATTAAAATACTAAGCCAAACCGCATCGATTTAAGATTCAAGATATGGATAACAAAAGGTATAAATGTTTTTTTACCAGATAGTAAAAAATAATGCGTTAACCCCTCTTCCCTATGGTCCTGCCCAATTTGTATCTTTATTTATTAGGCCCGAGCGCCACGAGCTGGCGAGAGGCTTATCAGTTCCATAAGGCCTTGCAAACCACGGCTGCCAAAGTGCAAAACGCTCGCCGCTTCCAAACACTCACTACCGCTCTTCTCCGCTCATGCACGCCGCGTGCAGACTAAAGTAGTAGTAGTAGAAATGGGACATTACCGTTGTAAACGGGGAAGCCCGTGAGAAGGTGCGCACAGAGCTGTAAAGCGCTCGTTTGTGCTAAGTAGTTTGGAATATGTTTCCCAAATCCTGGACGTTCCTTGCATATAAACATGTAATGCAAAACTCCAACATTATTACTGTAAAGAGGGCCAATAACACAAAGGGTTGGGGTTAACCCTAACCCTCAAAATAAACAAAAGTACCCATCAGTGACCAGGGACCCACAACATGACATAAGAAAGCGCAAACTTTTATGATATTTGAAAAATGGGAAACATTGTTTATTGGCTCGAGCCAGTCCATGGAATGGAACGAGTCTTTGTTCATGCCATGTTTCTTATTCTTAATATTCTTCTTGCAAGGTCATTTTGCCACAACTCGGGCATTTTTGACCCCCTAACATTGATGAATGTCACACATGGGGTCATAGGTCACACATGGGGTCATAGGTCACACATGGGACATAGGTCACACATGGGGTCATAGGTCACACATGGGGTTATAGGTCACACATGGGACATAGGTCACACATGGGGTCATAGGTCACACATGGGGTCATAGGTCACACATGGGACATAGGTCACACATGGGGTCATAGGTCACACATGGGGTCATAGGTCACACATGGGTCATAGGTCACACATGGGGTCATAGGTCACACATGGGTCATAGGTCACACATGGGGTCATAGGTCACACATGGGTCATAGACGCGATCGGCTCGGCCTGAACTCCAATAAAATGGAGGTTGTGAGAACGCCCGTCGCAACAGCGCCGCCTAGTTTAAAAAACATGAAACTTAATCTTTGGCCTAGGCACATGAGACTTGGGACAGTGATAGAGCTACCTTTGACCTCTGACCTTTGACGAGTAAAACACACCTGGAGCATCGCTCTATGATAAACAGGAAGTCAGCCATGTTGAATCAAAGTGGCAAAGCCACGTTTTACTTTTTTTTTCTAAATCGTACTTGTCCTAGGTTTTTTGTCCGATCGAGCTCAAAACAACACTTTCTGCATCTAGAGACATTGAAATTAAAGCACTTTAATTAGAATTGTTTTTGTCATACATGTCCTATTACCTGTAAACAGGGGTTTAAACTCTGTGTGGCGAGATATTCCAACAATAAGTAGTTATCAAAGCCAGCTGCGTTATAAGCAATAAACTTATAATCGCAATTTGTTACATCTAAAGTGTTTCACAAGATCACAAATACAGTCTTCAGTGTTCAAATTAAATTCCAATAGGAAACTAGAGAAAGTGTGCAGTCACTCCCAGTCTCTCACTCTAAAAACTACAAATATACATACAAAGTATAGTGTCTATATCAGACTTCACAGACTTAATTTACTCCATGTATTTGTCTCCAAACGAGCTGTAAAACAGCTGCAGTACATCCAGAACGCTGCTGCTCGGGTCCTGACTAGAATCAGGAAGTACCATCACATTAGTCCTGTTCTCAGGTCTCTGCACTGCCCCCTGTGGCTCAGAGAAGAGACTTTAAAGCAGCTCTGCTTGTGTACAGTCTCTCCATGGCCTAGCACCAAAGTACTTTCTGTAGAGAGACACGCACATCCAAACTCTAAGCAGTGTGCTTAGAGTTTGAATGTAACAATATTGAGCAACTTTAAAACTAAATTGTAACAACTATGAATGTAACAATATTGTCAAAAATGAAGTCTGCACATGACATGTCTGATGAAGGGCCGACGCCCGAAATGTCACTCACTTGTGGTTACGATAATAATTTAGTTAATTTAGCGGTTTAGCTCTTTTTTTTTTTTACTAGCACCAAAGTACATCTCAGACATCTCCTACGTATGTGAATGTGTGGAGAACAGGTCTTTGGTGGTCGTATCATTTGGAACATTTCTCATCAGTTCACACAGTTTTCATTATTATTATTCTTTCTTTCTTCTTCTTCTTCTCGGGACCAACCCCCGTATTTTTCACCCTGTAAACATTGACGAAAAGTCACAAAAATGTGCACACCTCTAAAAATTGTGCCTCTCTACATTCCGGCTATCTGCTTTTTCTAAAATGAAAAGATTGGCATGACAGCGCCCCCAAATGTACAAAAAATGCATTGAGAGATAGGAAATGACCAAAAAATCTATTCGTAGAATCATGAAATTTTGCTCAGAGCAACGCTGTCCGCCCAACCAAATGTCGGCCATATTGGATCAAAATTTAGCTAAGCATTACTTTTTCCAAACGTCGTACTTTTATGACCTCCTCCCAGGGCGTTGGCCCGGAAAAGCTGAAATTGGATGAAAATTGTGTTGTGGAGTGGGACATCAAAAGTTATCCAAATTATTTCGATATCTTTAACAGTCTCTGTGCGGCGAAGCCACAATCCGTATCTAGAATTACAGAAAATTCCCAAATTTGAAATTTGCAGCAGTTTGCGCACACAAAGTCCGAATTGCTTAAAATTTGAATCAATTCTTAAACCCCATGTAAACTACATTTTACTTGAGTAAAAAGTTTAGTTTTTTTTATTTTATGAAATTTGACTCAAAATTCCATTTTGGCATCCCGGTCAAAAAAGTCAATGGGACCCATGTCATATTTCTTATATGGTTATTGTGTAGTCGTAGCGACGTCAGAAACCTCCCATGTTATTCCAATGGGAAAATCGACAAATCTCTGAAATTTAATCATGTTTACACTTTATACTTTTACAAACTCCTCCTTGGGCGTTGGCCCAATTAAACAAAAATTCATCTCATCTTCAGGAGTGGGCCATTAAAAGTTATCCAAATATTTATTCTAAGTTTCACGGTCGGTCTGTGTCTTACCAAGATTTTTTTTTTAAAATGGCCCTGAACTGGGACCACAAAATGTACTTCTTCCAAAATGTATCAAATCTTGCTCAAAATTATTTTTTGGCATGCCAATAAAAAAGTCAAACACACCGATATCACATTTGTAGCCGTACTGATGACAGAAACCTCCCATGTTATTCCGATGGTAAATTGGTCGTTAGCCCAATGAATCAAACATTTGGGTTTAGCCTTTGGCGCGCATGCCCAATATGGAAAGTCAAAATTATGATCACACTCCGCCACTTTGGAGCGGCATGTCGCGCTGTATTTTCCGACTCTTTTACTAAACAAAACGGCGCTTTTAACGCCGTGCGCCGTCTCACGTTACACCGTGCGTGCGCCGTAAATGAGCACACGGGTACCGAGCGTGCGCCGCGCACCGTGCGTCGTGCGGTTGGTCATCCCTGCACTCGAAAATGTCGGTCCACATTTTAAAATTCCCCGTCCAAAATACGGGAAGACGGGCGTCTGTCTAAAAGCCTGCTCGCTGGCCTTGGGTATAAGGGACCTGGACTTTACTGAGACGTGTGAGGATTTGACCAATGTGGATCAGTGTGTTCCAACTTTGTTTTGTAAATGCTCAGGTGAAAATGTTATTTCAACTGTACCAGAGGGCCTTTTTTAACCTAGAAAAAGAAATGGTTTCCCCTCCATCTACTGATCCCCTTTTGGATGGTTAGGTAAAGAGCATTTTCTTAACTATTTACAGTGAAGTCAAGTTGTTAATTTCTCCTCTTATCTTTTTAATTTCTTGTTGCATTTTAGGACATCCCTTCTTGGCATGGTTTTCCTCCATCAATTGAACTTTTTCTTGCTGATCTTTTAGCTTTTTCTCCATTTGTTTCTTTTTTTTGGAGGCTATGGCTATAATTTGTCCTCTCAAGACTGCTTTGGAAGCGTCCCAAAGGAGGCGGGGACATTTCCCCAGTATAATTTTCCTCTAGATAAGTCTTAATGTTGTTGGACATTTTGTCCTAAAACAAAGGGTCATTAAGCAGCTGCATTGAACGTCCAGTGTGTTTACGTCTTTCCTTCACATCCACAGAACTGTAGAGCAGGATCACTCAGGTCGTTTGTGACTATATCTGCTTCAGTGAGTTTAGATTTCTTTATTAAGAATAAAAAGTAATACATTCCTGAATAGATTGTGTATGTATTAGAAAAATGAGTATACTAAGGTTCATTTCCCTCCATATGTTAATACATTCTATTTTCTTCAATAAGAGACAGAACTTCTTATTGATTGTTCCTCCAGTGACTCTTGAGCTCGACACGTCTAATGTAGCTGAATGTGAAGATTCCAATCGCCGCCACGGATTAAGGTGAATCCCTTTCTACTAATATTCTGCCTAACCAGGGCATATCTGCTCTCTTTATCCTTACATTCAAAACTCTGTTAAAAAACAATTCCGTTCAAAATCAAAATTGTATGATGAATAATAGGGTTCTTTTTTCTCAAAGAATTTCAATAGTTTTTGATTTTCAGTGCCATTTAAAATGTGTCTTTTGTAAATAATGTATATTCTATTCATTTTTTAAAAATGTGTTTGTTTGATTGGGTTCAGTGCCGTTCACATTGAAGGATGCGACTTGTAACACTTGTGATGTCATTGGGTCTTGTGTGGACATTAAAGGATTATCTTATCTTATCTTATTGTATTGATCGTACCGTTGATAACTCTTGAATGTTCTTAATCTCTCTGGTCGGAAACAACACACACAAGAACCATAAGAACTATAAGAACCATAAGAAGCATAAGAAGCATAAGAACCATAAGAACTATAAGAAGCATAAGAACCATAAGAAGCATAAGAACACTGAACAGCTGAAAGGGAAAAAAGGAAACAAAAGGATTCTTGCTGGAAACTGGCATCGAACCCAAAACCTGATCAAGAAAAAGATTGTAAAAGTGAGGGAAGTCCAATCCTAATGAAGGGCCCCCAAAAAAACTGAAAATTGAATCATTTGTTAAAGCAGAGCTCTCAACGGGAATAATATCAAAATTATATAAATGTGTTGAAGAACCAGGCAGCAACTTTACTGATTATATTAAAACAAATTGGAAAGAGAGGGTCATTTTCTTTTGCTGACAAAGAATGGGAATGTACTTGAAGAACCTGAAAAGTACATGTCTGGAGGGAAATTTGTTAATGGGACACGTTTTTTCATAAGCTCATGTGCACATTCCTTACAAGGAAATGTCACTGTTGGAGCGACTGTGGCAGCAGGAGGCGAACCACTCTTACATGTTTTGGGACTGTCCTGTTGCTCAGAAATATTGGACTGAAGTTTATAATGCACATGACTGAACTTTAGAACTAGGTACTGGGGCCTCAAATCGCTTGCCATGGACACAATAAATTGATACCTTCGGAACTCCTGGCGGCTGAAAAACCATCAGAAGGAAATGGATGAAACACTGGACTGAATTCGTTAGAAATGGAAAAAATGATTCTGAATTTGGAAATGGGAAAAATTGAAAGACTTTGGACTAAATGGGACGTGTGTTTTGATTTAATTATGCTGTGATTTTGTTTGTATTTAAGTTTGGTTGACGTCTACTTGATTTATACTCTGTGGTAATTTTGTGTTTGGTTATCATTTGTTTAGTTGAAAAAAAATAAATATATATATATATATATAATGTGTCTGGAATAGAGCAACATATTAATTTTCAAAGCATCAAAACTTTGACTTTACGATAAGATCAGAGTCAGTTTTTCAAGATATTTCTTCATAATAGTGGAAAAAATAGCAGTATAGTTTTTCTCAAAGATTGCTGACAGTCCTTTGAAGATGGTCAGAATAAAAAGTGGTCAGAATAAAAAGTAACGTCATGGAACTTAGTGTAAATAATGTATATTTTAGGCTTACCTGCTTTAAAAAAACAATTTAATTAAACCTACTTTCATTTGCAATTTGTGAATATTTTGGCCATAGAGTATATCATATATTGCACATTCTTTTATGAAAGATATGTTCATAAAAATCCTACCTCGTGAGTCTGTAAAATCCATCACTTTTATATTTGTAGTTTTCTAATTGTATCATATTAGGCAAGGCAAGGCAAGTTTATTTGTAGAGCACATTTCATACACAAGGCAATTCAAAGTGCTTCACAGCAGGAAAAATGCATTCAAATCACAAAGAAATGACAGAAACAGAAATACAATAAAATTAACTAAATTAAAAATTATCAATCCAACTGATTTTCTAAACTAATAAAATCACAAACAAAAGAGAAAAGTGCAAAGAAAAAATCCTTTCAGTCATATGCACAGTTAAACAAAACTGTTTTTAGTTTAGATTTGAACATTGTCATAGTAGAAGCCTGTCTCACATCTTCAGGAAGAATGTTCCAGATTTTAGCTGCATAAAACTGAAACGCAGATTCCCCATGTTTTGTCCTGACTCTGGCACCAGCAGGAGGCCGGTCCCTGAGGCCCTCAGAGTCCGAGATGGTTCATATGGCACTAACATATCCAAGATGTACTTTGGTGCTAGGCCATGGAGAGACTTGTACACAAGCAGAGCTGCTTTAAAGTCTATTCTCTGAGCCACAGGGAGCCAGTGCAGAGACCTGAGAACAGGACTAATGTGATCATACTTCCTGGTTCTAGTCAGGACCCGAGCAGCAGCGTTCTGGATGTACTGCAGCTGTTTTACAGCTCGTTTGGAGAGACCAGTGAGCGGCCGTTACAGTCTAATCTACTGGAGACAAACGCGTGGATAAGTCTCTCTAAATCTGGTTTTGACACTATATTTTTGATTTCGGCAATGTTTTTTAGATGGTAAAAAGCTGCTGATGTTATTGATTTGACGTGGCTGTTAAAGTTCAAGTCTGAGTCCATTATTACCCCCAGATTTGTAACTTGGTTTGTAGGTTTTAGAGCGAGACTCTGGAGGTGACCGCTAACACTTTCTCTTTGTTTCTGTGGGCCAAAAACGATTATTTCAGTCTTGTCTGAGTTCAGCCGGAGAAAGTTGTTTTGCCTCCACAAACTGATCTGTTGGAGGCAGTGACAGAGTGAATCTACTGGTCCATAGTCACCTGCCGATAGTGAAACATAGATCTGAGTGTCGTCTGCATAATTGTGATAGGACACATTTTCACTGCGTATCAACTGACCTAACGGCAGCATGTAGAGGTTGAACAGAAGGGGACCCAGGACTGACCCTTGGGGCACTCCACAGGTCAGGGTCATGTGGTCTGAGACACAGCTACCAATTTCAACAAAGTACTTCCTGTCTTCCAGATAGGACCTTAACCAGTTTAGGGCGGGGCCAGTGATGCCCACCCAGTCCTCTAGTCTCTGTAAGAGGATCCCATGATGGACAGTGTCAAAAGCAGCACTCAGATCTAACAGAATTAAGACTGAGGCTTTGCCCGTGTCAGTGTTCAGGCGGATGTCATTTGTCACCTTGACAAGAGCAGTCTCAGTGTGATGAGGTCTAAAACCTGACTGAAAAACATCAAATGAGTTGTTTATTAAGAGGAAATCTGTGAGCTGTTGGTAAACAACCTTTTCAAGGACTTTGCCCAAGAATGGCAGATTAGAGATGGGTCGATAATGACTCAGTACTGCGGCATCAAGACTGCTCTTCTTTAGGAGAGGCTTTATGACCGCAGTTTTCAAAGACATTGGGAATGTTCCAAATTGAAGCGACATGTTAACTATGTGAGTGAATGGTGCTAACAAACTGTTCAGCACAAACTTTAGAAATCTGGTGGGTAACACATCGAGGCAGCTGTAGATGAACTCAGACTGGTGATGATCTCATGGACAGTTTTGTGAGCTCTAAGTGTCTTGGTGGTTTTAGGGTAATTTTTTGCATTGTGGGATTTATAGCATTTTTAATGCCCTGAACTTTGTCATTAAAGAATAATGCAAACTCATTACACTTGGATGTGGAAATGAGTTCTAACGGCAGCTGAGCTGGAGGGTTTGTTAATCTGTTTACTGTGGCAAACAGGACACGCGAGTTGTTACTGCAGCTTCCAATTATTTCAGAAAAATATCTTTCCCTAGTTCTACATAAGATTAGGTTGTACATGTTCAGCTTTTCTTTGTAAATCTCTTTTTGAACCTGGAGCTTTGACTTGCGCCATTTCCGTTCGGCCCTGCGGCACTCCCTTTTCTGTGCCCTGACCGAATCATCATTTCTCCACGGTGCCTTCTGCTTATTTTTAACCATTTTAGCCTTTATAGGGGCGATGGTGTCCAGAACATTCAAAACACTAGATGTAACAGAGTTCAGCAAATCATTTACATTAGAACATGAGACATTTTCAAAGTTTATCATTTCCATAAACAGTGCACCTGTGCCATCACTTATGTGTCTCCTCTGAACAACTGCAGGACCAACCGGTGGTTTGGGAGAAACAGACAGGTCAAAGAATACACAGAAATGATCAGACAGAGCAACATCGATCACATTAACATTTGAAATATTTACCCCCTTTGTAATGATGAGATCTAGAGTGTGTCCTTTGCTGTGGGTGGGGCCTCTGATTTGATCAGACTTTCAAAATGGCTGGGAAGGCCCATGGGTGAGAGTGGAGATGAGAAGGAGAATGATGAATCTTTAGTGGGAGTAGATGTTGCAGGGGGAACCCAGGGCTGGTGTGAAGGCAGGGGCGATGACAGGGATGTTGTTGGGCTTGTCACAGATGGGTCCAAGGCCTTTGAAGATTGTTCCTTTGCTGGAGGCGGTGGAGGTGAATGTGGAGCAGCTGGAGCTGAATCCTTTGCTGGTGGTGGTGGAGCAGCTGCTGATGAATCCTTTGGTGGAGGCTGAGGTTGTGGTGCTTTTGATGTTGAAACATTGGCTCGGTCTCTGGCTGAGGGAGCAGGAATTCTTCTCTCATTCCTCTCTTCTCTAACTATATGCTCAGGACCCTGTCCAGGCCCAGTCCAATGCCTCAGAGCGTGGAGCAGGTTCTCTGTCAGCACCCTCACTCCACCTCTCCATAGGTGTGGGCCATTTCTCTTAAACAGGTCCTCTCGTTTCCAGAATAGATAGAAGTTCTCAATGTAGTGTAGTCCTCTCGGGGAACACTCTTTGGACAGCCATGTGTTCAGCTGAAGAAGCCGGCTAAACTTGTTTATCCTCCTGTCGATGTTTGGAAGAGGTCCACTTATGAATGTTTTGATTTCCATTTTATCAAGCACGTCGAATAACTTCAAGAAGTCTTTTTTCAAAACTTCAGTCTATTCCCGCCGCTTGTCCACTGCACCCACGTGCACAATCAGCTGTTTAGCTCCTCCATGCTTAGCCATAATATTTGGAAGGAGTGACGTTATCTCAGAAACAGTGGCGCTTGGAAAAGAATGTGTGTTTATCTTTTCATGCGTCACGTGACTTATCGCGCCGTCCCCAACTAAAACAATCTGCGTGACCTTGGCTCCTGGCACAGATCCTCCTCGCTGTATTTTGGCCACGTCATCTTTCCTTTTTTCATTTAATTCCATCTCTGAAAGTGGTAAAAATCTGTTGGTGAGCTGTATTTTAGGTGACTTCACGTTATCTTGGTATCGTTTAGGCTTTGCTCCAAGTTTGATCCAAGAAACAGCCTGGTCTTTCTGGTTTTTAGACAGTTTTGGAAACGACACAGAGTCACTGCGGTTTAGGTTGAAAGTAGCAGTTTTTCTTGTAAAAAGTGTGCTCTTCTTACCGTCGGTAGACACAGGAATGGTATCGTGAAGAACTTTTTCAGATTCCAAAACAAATATCCGTGTTTTCAGCTCATTCATTTCTTGTTGATATTTCCGACAGCGTTCACAGTCTTTTTCCCTTCTTCTCCCGGACATGTCGCTGGCGTCAGATATGTCGTTAAAACTGGAAAAATGTTCTTAAAATCCTTGGTTTACTTGAAAAAGTCTAAAGCAAAAATGTTTGGAAGACAAAAACTGATTAAAAAGCAAAATAAATAAGGAAAGCAGCGATAGCAAGCGGAGCAAGTAAAAAAGCGTGTGCACTCTTCGGAAGCAGGTGAATAAGCTCTTTATTAATATTAAAGCAATTATAGACTATATCAACACATTTATGCTCATTCTTATTTCTATAAGTCTACATTATGACATGTTAAACGGAGTAGCTCCAGTGGATATTCTAATCGAATTGGAAATGATCTTGAAGTAAAATTTTACTGTCACTGGCATGGAGAGGGTTAAACTATTCGACGATTCCTTAAGGGCTTAGATAATGAACATGGCAAACTTTCACTAAGTTTCTATTTATTGGAAATCCGTAATCGTAACAAAATGTCATGGTGCATTGAATTATGGTCGCTTTTTCAAAATGTGTACTTATGCATTTGGATTTACTCGTTAACTAGGCCTAAAGGAGATCTGTCCATAGGAATCGGAAATTTCAAGGGATCTAAAATGGGTGTCGACCAATATCTGTCACTTTTTTGGGCAAAAGACATACCCCACCTTTCCTTTTTGCCCAGTTAGAGTACATAATTCAGATTGGAAAAATACTGTTAAAAAGTAGTCTCCAGGTTGCCCACTTTCTAGCAACATTCTGACCTTTTGCTTATGGCATATTTATGGAGTACTACATTGAGTACTATTTAAGATATTCCGTTTGCCATTTAAAGTCTTTCTAAAAGACAGCATCTGCAGTTTATGTTCTGTCTCATCAATTGAGACGCCATGAAATCACTAGCAAGGACCAAAACCCCAGCTACGATGCAAAGTGTTGATTGGCAGGCGAGACAGAAATTGACTAGGGAAGAAGACTGCAAGAGGGAAGAGAGAAGAGGCTGCATGAGGGAAGAGAGAAGAGGCTGCAAGAGGGAAGAGAGAAGAGGCTGCAAGAGGAAAGAGGCTGCGTGAGGGAAGAGAGAAGAGGCTGCATGAGGGAAGAGAGAAGAGGCTGCAAGAGGAAGAAGAGAAGAGGCTGCAAAAGGGAAGAGAGAAGAGGCTGCAAGAGGGAAGAGGCTGCATGAGGGAAGAGAGAAGAGGCTGCAAGAGGGAAGAGAGAAGAGGCTGCAAGAGGGAAGAGGCTGCATGAGGGAAGAGAGAAGATGCGGCATGAGGGGAGAGGCTGCATGAGGGAAGAGAGAAGAGGCTGCAAGAGGGAGGAGAGGAGAAGCTGCAAAAGGGAAGAGACAAAAGGTTGCAAGAGGGAAGAGGCTGCATGAGGGAAGAGAGAAGAGGCTGCATGAGGGAAGAGAGAAGAGGCTGCAAGAGGGAAGAGAGAAGAGGCGGCATGAGGGAAGAGGCTGCAAGAGGGAAGAGAGAAGAGGCTGCAAGAGGGAGGAGAGAAGAGGCTGCAAAAGGGAAGAGAGAAAAGGCTGCAAGAGGGAAGATGCTGCATGAGGGAAGAGAGAAGAGGCTGCATGAGGGAAGAGAGAAGAGGCTGCAAGAGGGAAGAGGCTGCATGAGGGAAGAGAGAAGAGGCTGCAAGAGGGAAGAGAGAAGAGGCGGCATGAGGGAAGAGGCTGCAAGAGGGAAAAGAGAGGAGACTGCAAGAGGGAAGAGAGAAGATGCTGCAAGAGGGAAGAGAGAAGAGGCGGCATGAGGGAAGAGAGAAGAGGCTGCAAGAGGGAAGAGAGAAGAGGCTGCAAGAGGAAAGAGGCTGCGTGAGGGAAGAGAGAAGAGGCTGCATGAGGGAAGAGAGAAGAGGCTGCAAGAGGAAGAAGAGAAGAGGCTGCAAAAGGGAAGAGAGAAGAGGCTGCAAGAGGGAAGAGGCTGCATGAGGGAAGAGAGAAGAGGCTGCAAGAGGGAAGAGAGAAGAGGCTGCAAGAGGGAAGAGGCTGCATGAGGGAAGAGAGAAGATGCGGCATGAGGGGAGAGGCTGCATGAGGGAAGAGAGAAGAGGCTGCAAGAGGGAGGAGAGGAGAAGCTGCAAAAGGGAAGAGACAAAAGGTTGCAAGAGGGAAGAGAGAAGAGGCTGCAAGAGGGAAGAGAGAAGAGGCGGCATGAGGGAAGAGGCTGCAAGAGGGAAGAGAGAAGAGGCTGCAAGAGGGAGGAGAGAAGAGGCTGCAAAAGGGAAGAGAGAAAAGGCTGCAAGAGGGAAGATGCTGCATGAGGGAAGAGAGAAGAGGCTGCATGAGGGAAGAGAGAAGAGGCTGCAAGAGGGAAGAGGCTGCATGAGGGAAGAGAGAAGAGGCTGCAAGAGGGAAGAGAGAAGAGGCGGCATGAGGGAAGAGGCTGCAAGAGGGAAAAGAGAGGAGACTGCAAGAGGGAAGAGAGAAGATGCTGCAAGAGGGAAGAGAGAAGAGGCGGCATGAGGGAAGAGGCTGCATGAGGGAAGAGAGAAGAGGCTGCAAGAGGGAAGAGAGAAGAGGCTGCAAGAGGGAAGAGGCTGCATGAGGGAAGAGAGATGAGGCTTCATGAGGGAAGAGAAAAGAGGCTGCAAAAGGGAAGAGAGAAGAGTCTGCAAGAGGGAGGAGAGAAGAGGCTGCAAAAGGGAAGAGATATGAGGCTGCAAGAGGGAAAAGGCTGCAAGAGGGAAGAGAGAAGAGGCTGCATGAGGGAAGAGAGAAGAGGCTGCAAGAGGGAAGAGGCTGCATGAGGGAAGAGAGAAGAGGCTGCAAGAGGGAAGAGAGAAGAGGCGGCATGAGGGAAGAGAGAAGAGTCTGCAAGAGGGAGGAGAGAAGAGGCTGCAAAAGGGAAGAGAGATGAGGCTGCAAGAGGGAAAAGGCTGCATGAGGGAAGAGAGAAGAGGCTGCATGAGGGAAGAGAGAAGAGGCGGCATGAGGGAAGAGGCTGCATGAGGGAAAAGAGAAGAGGCTACAAGAGGGAAGAGAGAAGAGGCTGCAAGAGGGAAGAGAGAATAGGCTGCAAGAGGTAAGAGGCTGCATGAGGGAAGAGAGAAGAGGCTGCATGAGGGAAGAGAGAAGAGGCTGCAAGAGGGAGGAGAGAAGAGGCTGCAAAAGAGAGGACAAAAGAGGCTGCATGAGGGAAGAGAGAAGATGCTGCAAGAGGGAAGAGGCTGCATGAGGGAAGAGAGAAGAGGCTGCATGAGAGAAGAGAGAAGAGGCGGCATGAGGGAAGAGGCTGCAAGAGGGAAGAGAGAAGAGGCTGCATGAGGGAAGAGAGAAGAGGCTGCAAGAGGGAAGAGGCTGCATGAGGAAAGAGAGAAGAGGCTGCAAGAGGGAAGTGAGAAGAGGCGGCATGAGGGAAGAGGCTGCAAGAGGGAAGAGAGAAGAGGCAGCATGAGGGAAGAGTGAAGAGGCTGCAAGAGGGAGGAGAGAATAGACTGCAAGAGGGAAGGGGCTGCATGAGGAAAGAGAGAAGAGGCTGCATGAGGGAAGAGAGAAGAGGCTGCAAGAGGGAAGAGGCTGCATGAGGGAAGAGAGAAGAGGCGGCATGAGGGATGAGGCTGCATGAGGGAAGAGAGAAGAGGCTGCAAGAGGGAGGAGAGAAGAGGCTGCAAAAGGGAAGAGAGATGAGGCTGCAAGAGGGAAGAGGCTGCATGAGGGAAGAGAGAAGAGGCTGCATGAGGGAAGAGAGAAGAGGCTGCAAGAGGGAAGAGGCTGCATGAGGGAAGAGAGAAGAGGCTGCAAGAGGGAAAAGAGAAGAGGCTGCAAGAGGGAAGAGAGAAGTCGCGGCATGAGGAAAAGGCTGCATGAGGGAAGAGAGAAGAGGCTGCAAGAGGGAAGAGAGAAGAGGCTGCAAGAGGGAAAAGAGAATAGGCTGCAAGATGGAAGAGGCTGCATGAGGGAAGAGAGAAGAGGCTGCATGAGGGAAGAGAGAAGAGGCTGCAAGAGGGAAGAGGCTGCATGAGGGAAGAGAGAAGAGGCTGCATGAGGGAAGAGAGAAGAGGCGGCATGAGGGAAGAGAGAAGAGGCTGCAAGAGGGAAGAGGCTGCATGAGGGAAGAGAGAAGAGGCTGCAAGAGGGAAGAGAGAAGAGGCTGCCAGAGGGAAGAGGCTGCATGAGGGAAGAGAGAAGAGGCGGCATGAGGGGAGAGGTTGCATGAGGGAAGAGAGAAGAGGCTGCAAGAGGGAGGAGAGGAGAAGCTGCAAAAGGGAAGAGACAAAAGGCTGCAAGAGGGAAGAGGCTGCATGAGGGAAGAGAGAAGAGGCTGCAAGAGGGAAGAGAGAAGAGGCTGCAAGAGGGAAGAGAGAAGAGGCGGCATGAGGGAAGAGGCTGCAAGAGGGAGGAGAGAAGAGGCTGCAAAAGGGAAGAGAGAAAAGGCTGCAAGAGGGAAGAGGCTGCATGAGGGAAGAGAGAAGAGGCTGCATGAGGGAAGAGAGAAGAGGCTGCAAGAGGGAAGAGGCTGCATGAGGGAAGATAGAAGAGGCTGCAAGAGGGAAGAGAGAAGAGGCGGCATGAGGGAAGAGGCTGCAAGAGGGAAAAGAGAAGAGACTGCAAGAGGGAAGAGAGAAGATGCTGCAAGAGGGAAGAGAGAAGAGGCGGCATGAGGGAAGAGGCTGCATGGGGGAAGAGAGAAAAGGCTGCAAGAGGGAAGAGAGAAGAGGCTGCAAGAGGGAAGAGGCTGCATGAGGGAAGAGAGAAGAGTCTGCAAGAGGGAGGAGACAAGAGGCTGCAAAAGGGAAGAGAGATGAGGCTGCACGAGGGAAAAGACTGCATGAGGGAAGAGAGAAGAGGATGCAAGAGGGAAGAGAGAAGAGGCGGCATGAGAGAAGAGGCTGCAAGAAGGAAGAGAGAAGAGGCTGCATGAGGGAAGAGAGAAGAGGCTGCAAGAGGGAAGAGGCTGCATGAGGGAAGAGAGAAGAGGCTGCAAGAGGGAAGTGAGAAGAGGCGGCATGAGGGAAGAGGCTGCAAGAGGGAAGAGAGAAGAGGCTGCAAGAGGGAAAAGAGAAGAGACTGCAAGAGGGAAGAGAGAAGAGGCTGCAAGAGGGAAGAGAGAAGAGGCTGCAAGAGGGAAGAGGCTGCATGAGGGAAGAGAGAAGAGGCTGCAAGAGGGAAGAGAGAAGAGGCGGCATGAGGGAAGAGGCTGCATGAGGGAAGAGAGAAGAGGCTGCAAGAGGGAAAAGAGAAGAGGCTGCAAGAGGGAAGAGAGAATAGGCTGCAAGAGGGAAGAGGCTGCATGAGGGATGAGAGAAGAGGCTGCAAGAGGGAGGAGAGAAGAGGCTGCAAAAGAGAGGGCAAAAGAGGCTGCATGAGGGAAGAGGCTGCATGAGGGAAGAGAGAAGAGGGTGCAAGAGGGAAGAGTGAAGAGGCGGCATGAGGGAAGAGGCTACATGAGGGAAGAGAGAAGAGGCTGCAAGAGGGAAAAGAGAAGAGGCTGCAAGAGGGAAGAGAGAAGTCGCGGCATGAGGGAAGAGGCTACATGAGGGAAGAGAGAATAGGCTGCAAGAGGGAAGAGGCGGCATGAGGGAAGAGAGAAGAGGCTGCATGAGGTAAGAGAGAAGAGGCTGCAAGAGGGAAGAGGCTGCATGAGGGAAGAGAGAAGAGGCTGCATGAGGGAAGAGAGAAAAGGCTGCATGAGGGAAGAGAGAAGAGGCAGCATGAGGGAAGAGAGAAGAGGCTGCAAGATGGAGGAGAGAATAGGCTGCAAGAGGGAAGAGGCTGCATGAGGAAAGAGAGAAGAGGCTGCATGAGGGAAGAGAGAAGAGGCGGCATGAGGGAAGAGGCTGCATGAGGGAAGAGAGAAGAGGCTGCATGAGGGAAGGGAAAAGAGGCTGCAGGGGGAAAAGAGAAGAAGCTACAAGAGGTAAGAGAGAAGAGTCTGCATGAGGGAAGAGAGAAAAGGCTGCATGAGGGAAGAGTGAAGAGGCGGCAAGAGGGAAGAGTCTGCATGAGGGATGAGAGAAGAGGCTGCAAGAGGGAAAAGTGAAGAGACTGCAAGAGGGAAGGGAGAAGACGCTGCAAAAGGGAAAGAGAGACGAAGCGGCATGAGGGAAGAGGCTACATGAGGGAAGAGAGAAGAGGCTGCAAGAGGGAAGAGAGAAGAGGCGGCATGAGGGAAGAGGCTGCAAGAGGGAAGAGAGAAGAGGCTGCATGAGGGAAGAGAGAAGAGGCTGCAAGAGGGAAGAGGCTGCATGAGGGAAGAGGCTGCATGAGGGAAGAGAGAAGAGGCTGCAAGAGGGAAGTGAGAAGAGGCGGCATTAGGGAAGAGGCTGCAAGAGGGAAGAGAGAAGAGGCTGCAAGAGGGAAGAGAGAAGAGGCGGCATGAGGGAAGAGGCTGCATGAGGGAAGAGAGAAGAGTCTGCAAGAGGGAAGAGAGAAGAGGCTGCATGAGGGAGGAGAGAATAGGCTGCATGAGGGTAGAGGCTGCATAAGGGAAGAGAGAAAAGGCTGCATGAGGGAAGAAATTAGAGGCTGCAAGAGGGAAGAGAGAAGAGGATGCATGAGGGAAGAGAGAAGAGGCTGCATGAGGGAAGAGAGAAGAGGCTGCAAGAGGGAAGAGGCTGCATGAGGGAAGAGAGAAGAGGCTGCAAGAGGGAAGAGAGAAGAGGCGGCATGAGGGAAGAGAGAAGAGGCTGCATGAGGGAAGAGAGAAGAGGCTGCAAGAGGGAAGAGGTTGCATGAGGGAAGAGAGAAGAGGCTGCAAGAGGGAGGAGAGAAGAGGCTGCAAAAGGGAAGAGAGATGAGGCTGCAAGAGGGAAGAGGCTGCATGAGGGAAGAGAGAAGAGGCTGCATGAGGGAAGAGAGAAGAGGCTGCAAGAGGAAAGAGGCTGCATGAGGGAAGAGAGAAGAGGCTGCAAAAGGGAAGAGAGAAGAGGCTGCAAGAGGGAAGAGAGAAGTCGCGGCATGAGGGAAGAGGCTACATGAGGGAAGAGAGAAGAGGCTGCAAGAGGGAAGAGAGAAGAGGCTGCAAGAGGGAAGAGAGAATAGGCTGCAAGAGGGAAGAGGCGGCATGAGGGAAGAGAGAAGAGGCTGCATGAGGGAAGAGAGAAGAGGCTGCAAGAGGGAAGAGGCTGCATGAGGGAAGAGAGAAGAGGCTGCATGAGGGAAGAGAGAGGAGGCTGCAAGAGGGAGGAGAGAAGAGGCTGCAAAAAGAGGAGAGAAGAGGATGCATGAGGGAAGAGGCTGCATGAAGAAGAGAGAAGAGGCTGCAGGAGGGAAGAGGCTGCATGAGGGAAGAGAGAAGAGGCTGCATGAGGGAAGAGAGAAGATGCTGCAAGAGGGAAGAGGCTGCATGAGGGAAGAGAGAAGAGGCTGCAAGAGGGAAAAGAGAAGAGACTGCAAGAGGGAAGAGAGAAAACGCTGCAAAAGGGAAAGAGAGAAGAGGCGGCATGAGGGAAGAGGCTGCATGACGGAAGAGAGAAGAGGCTGCAAGAGGGAAAAGAGAAGTCGCGGCATGAGGGAAGAGGCTACATGAGGGAAGAGAGAAGAGGCTGCAAGAGGGAAGAGAGAAGAGGCTGCAAGAGGGAAGAGAGAATAGGCTGCAAGAGGGAAGAGGCGGCATGAGGGAAGAGAGAAGAGGCTGCATGAGGGAAGAGAGAAGAGGCTGCAAGAGGGAAGAGGCTGCATGAGGGAAGAGAGAAGAGGCTGCAAGAGGGAGGAGAGAAGAGGCTGCAAAAAGAGGAGAGAAGAGGATGCATGAGGGAAGAGGCTGCATGAAGAAGAGAGAAGAGGCTGCAGGAGGGAAGAGGCTGCATGAGGGAAGAGAGAAGAGGCGGCATGAGGGAAGAGGCTGCATGAGGGAAGAGAGAAGAGGGTGCAAGCGGGAAGAGAGAAGAGGCGGCATGAGGGAAGAGGCTGCATGAGGGAAGAGAGAAGAGGCTACAAGAGGGAAGAGAGAAGAGGCTGCAAGAGGGAAGAGAGAATAGGCTGCAAGAGGGAAGATGCTGCATGAGGGAAGAGAGAAGAGGCTGCAAGAGGGAAGAGAGAAGAGGCTGCAGGAGGGAAGAGGCTGCATGAGGGAAGAGAGAAGAGGCGGCATGAGGGAAGAGGCTGCATGAGGGAAGAGAGAAGAGGGTGCAAGAGGGAAGAGAGAAGAGGCGGCATGAGGGAAGAGGCTGCATGAGGGAAGAGAGAAGAGGCTGCAAGAGGGAAGAGAGAAGAGGCTGCAAGAGGGAAGAGAGAATAGGCTGCAAGAGGGAAGAGGCGGCATGAGGGAAGAGAGAAGAGGCTGCATGAGGTAAGAGAGAAGAGGCTGCAAGAGGGAAGAGGCTGCATGAGGGAAGAGAGAAGAGGCTGCATGAGGGAAGAGAGAGGAGGCTGCAAGAGGGAGGAGAGAAGAGGCTGCAAAAGAGAGGAGAGAAGAGGATGCATGAGGGAAGAGGCTGCATGAGGGAAGAGAGAAGAGGCTGCAAGAGGGAAAAGAGAAGAGACTGCAAGAGGGAAGAGAGAAAACGCTGCAAAAGGGAAAGAGAGAAGAGGTGGCATGAGGGAAGAGGCTGCTTGAGGGAAGAGAGAAGAGGCTGCAAGAGGGAAGAGACTACATGAGGGATGAGAGAAGAGGCTTTATGAGGGAAGAGAGAAGAGGCTGCAAGAGGGAAGAGGCTGCATGAGGGAAGAGAGAAGAGGCTGCAAGAGGGAGGAGAGAAGAGGCTGCAAAAGGGAAGAGAGATGAGGCTGCAAGAGGGAAGAGGCTGCATGAGGGAAGAGAGAAGAGGCTGCATGAGGGAAGAGAGAAGAGGCTGCAAGAGGGAAGAGGCTGCATGAGGGAAGAGAGAAGAGGCTGCAAAAGGGAAGTGAGAAGAGGCGGCATGAGGGAAGAGGCTGCATGAGGGAAGAGAGAAGAGGCTGCAAGAGGGAAAAGAGAAGAGGCTGCAAGAGGGAAGAGAGAAGTCGCGGCATGAGGGAAGAGGCTACATGAGGGAAGAGAGAAGAGGCTGCAAGAGGGAAGAGAGAAGAGGCTGCAAGAGGGAAGAGAGAATAGGCTGCAAGAGGGAAGAGGCGGCATGAGGGAAGAGAGAAGAGGCTGCATGAGGTAAGAGAGAAGAGGCTGCAAGAGGGAAGAGGCTGCATGAGGGAAGAGAGAAGAGGCTGCATGAGGGAAGAGAGAAGAGGCTGCAAGAGGGAGGAGAGAAGAGGCTGCAAAAGAGAGGAGAGAAGAGGATGCATGAGGGAAGAGGCTACATGAAGAAGAGAGAAGAGGCTGCATGAGGGAAGAGGCTGCATGAGGGAAGAGAGAAGAGGCTGCATGAGGGAAGAGAGAAGATGCTGCAAGAGGGAAGAGGCTGCATGAGGGAAGAGAGAAGAGGCTGCAAGAGGGAAAAGAGAAGAGACTGCAAGAGGGAAGAGAGAAAACGCTGCAAATGGGAAAGAGAGAAGAGGCGGCATGAGGGAAGAGGCTGCATGAGGGAAGAGAGAAGAGGCTGCAAGAGGGAAGAGACTACATGAGGGATGAGAGAAGAGGCTTTATGAGGGAAGAGAGAAGAGGCTGCAAGAGGGAGGAGAAAAGAGGCTGCAAAAGGGAAGAGAGAAGAGGCAGCATGAGGGAAGAGAGAAGAGGCTGCAAGAGGGAGGAGAGAATAGGCTGCAAGAGGGAAGAGGCTGCATGAGGAAAGAGAGAAGAGGCAGCATGAGGGAAGAGTGAAGAGGCTGCAAGAGGGAGGAGAGAATAGGCTGCATGAGGGAAGAGAGAAGAGGCAGCATGAGGGAAGAGTGAAGAGGCTGCAAGAGGGAGGAGAGAATAGATTGCAAGAGGGAAGAAGCTGCATGAGGAAAGAGAGAAGAGGCTGCATGAGGGAAGAGAGAAGAGGCTGCAAGAGGGAAGAGGCTGCATGAGGGAAGAGAGAAGAGGCGGCATGAGGGAAGAGGCTGCATGAGGGAAGAGAGAAGAGGCTGCAAGAGGGAGGAGAGAAGAGGCTGCAAAAGGGAAGAGAGATGAGGCTGCAAGAGGGAAGAGAGAAGAGGCGGCATGAGGGAAGAGGCTGCATGAGGGAAGAGAGAAGAGGCTGCAAGAGGGAAAAGAGAAGAGGCTGCAAGAGGGAAGAGAGAAGTCGCGGCATGAGGGAAGAGGCTACATGAGGGAAGAGAGAAGAGGCTGCAAGAGGGAAGAGAGAAGAGGCTGCAAGAGGGAAGAGAGAATAGGCTGCAAGAGGGAAGAGGCGGCATGAGGGAAGAGACAAGAGGCTGCATGAGGGAAGAGAGAAGAGGCTGCAAGAGGGAAGAGGCTGCATGAGGGAAGAGAGAAGAGGCTGCATGAGGGAAGAGAGAGGAGGCTGCAAGAGGGAGGAGAGAAGAGGCTGCAAAAGAGAGGAGAGAAGAGGATGCATGAGGGAAGAGGCTGCATGAAGAAGAGAGAAGAGGCTGCATGAGGGAAGAGGCTGCATGAGGGAAGAGAGAAGAGGCTGCATGAGGGAAAAGAGAAGAGACTGCAAGAGGGAGGAGAAAAGAGGCTGCAAAAGGGAAGAGAGAAGAGGCGGCATGAGGGAAGAGAGAAGAGGCTGCAAGAGGGAGGAGAAAAGAGGCTGCAAAAGGGAAGAGAGAAGAGGCTGCATGAGGGAAGAGGCTGCATGAGGGAAGAGAGAAGAGGCTGCAAGAGGGAAGAGAGAAGAGGCGGCATGAGGGAAGAGGCTGCATGAGGGAAGAGAGAAGAGGCTGCATGAGGGAAGAGAGAAGAGGCAGCATGAGGGAAGAGAGAAGAGGCTGCAAGAGGGAGGAGAGAATAGGCTACAAGAGGGAAGAGGCTGCATGAGGAAAGAGAGAAGAGGCTGCATGAGGGAAGAGAGAAGAGGCGGCGTGAGGGATGAGAGAAGAAGCTGCATGAGGGAAGAGAGAAGAGGGTGCAAGAGGGAAGAGTGAAGAGGCGGCATGAGGGAAGAGGCTACATGAGGGAAGAGAGAAGAGGCTGCAAGAGGGAAAAGAGAAGAGGCTGCAAGAGGGAAGAGAGAAGTCGCGGCATGAGGGAAGAGGCTACATGAGGGAAGAGAGAAGAGGCTGCAAGAGGGAAGAGAGAAGAGGCTGCAAGAGGGAAGAGAGAATAGGCTGCAAGAGGGAAGAGGCGGCATGAGGGAAGAGAGAAGAGGATGCAAGAGGGAAGAGGCTGCATGAGGGAAGAGAGAAGAGGCTGCATGAGGGAAGAGAGAGGAGGCTGCAAGAGGGAGGAGAGAAGAGGCTGCAAAAGAGAGGAGAGAAGAGGATGCATGAGGGAAGAGGCTACATGAAGAAGAGAGAAGAGGCTGCATGAGGGAAGAGGCTGCATGAGGGAAGAGAGAAGAGGCTGAATGAGGGAAGAGAGAAGAGGCTGCAAGAGGGAAAAGAGAAGAGACTGCAAGAGGGAAGAGAGAAAACGCTGCAAAAGGGAAAGAGAGAAGAGGCGGCATGAGGGAAGAGGCTGCATGAGGGAAGAGAGAAGAGGCTGCAAGAGGGAAGAGACTACATGAGGGATGAGAGAAGAGGCTTTATGAGGGAAGAGAGAAGAGGCTGCAAGAGGGAGGAGAAAAGAGGCTGCAAAAGGGAAGAGAGAAGAGGCTGCATGAGGGAAGAGGCTGCATGAGGGAAGAGAGAAGAGGCTGCAAGAGGGAAGAGAGAAGAGGCGGCATGAGGGAAGAGGCTGCATGAGGGAAGAGAGAAGAGGCTGCATGAGGGAAGAGAGAAGAGGCAGCATGAGGGAAGAGAGAAGAGGCTGCAAGAGGGAGGAGAGAATAGGCTGCAAGAGGGAAGAGGCTGCATGAGGAAAGAGAGAAGAGGCAGCATGAGGGAAGAGTGAAGAGGCTGCAAGAGGGAGGAGAGAATAGATTGCAAGAGGGAAGAGGCTGCATGAGGAAAGAGAGAAGAGGCTGCATGAGGGAAGAGAGAAGAGGCTGCAAGAGGGAAGAGGCTGCATGAGGGAAGAGAGAAGAGGCGGCATGAGGGAAGAGGCTGCATGAGGGAAGAGAGAAGAGGCTGCAAGAGGGAGGAGAGAAGAGGCTGCAAAAGGGAAGAGAGATGAGGCTGCAAGAGGGAAGAGAGAAGAGGCGGCATGAGGGAAGAGGCTGCATGAGGGAAGAGAGAAGAGGCTGCAAGAGGGAAAAGAGAAGAGGCTGCAAGAGGGAAGAGAGAAGTCGCGGCATGAGGGAAGAGGCTACATGAGGGAAGAGAGAAGAGGCTGCAAGAGGGAAGAGAGAAGAGGCTGCAAGAGGGAAGAGAGAATAGGCTGCAAGAGGGAAGAGGCGGCATGAGGGAAGAGACAAGAGGCTGCATGAGGGAAGAGAGAAGAGGCTGCAAGAGGGAAGAGGCTGCATGAGGGAAGAGAGAAGAGGCTGCATGAGGGAAGAGAGAGGAGGCTGCAAGAGGGAGGAGAGAAGAGGCTGCAAAAGAGAGGAGAGAAGAGGATGCATGAGGGAAGAGGCTGCATGAAGAAGAGAGAAGAGGCTGCATGAGGGAAGAGGCTGCATGAGGGAAGAGAGAAGAGGCTGCATGAGGGAAGAGAGAAGATGCTGCAAGAGGGAAGAGGCTGCATGAGGGAAGAGAGAAGAGGCTGCAAGAGGGAAAAGAGAAGAGACTGCAAGAGGGAAGAGAGAAAACGCTGCAAAAGGGAAAGAGAGAAGAGGCGGCATGAGGGAAGAGAGAAGAGGCTGCAAGAGGGAAGAGACTACATGAGGGATGAGAGAAGGGGCTTTATGAGGGAAGAGAGAAGAGGCTGCAAGAGGGAAGAGGCTGCATGAGGAAAGAGAGAAGAGGCTGCAAGAGGGAAGTGAGAAGAGGCGGCATGAGGGAAGAGGCTGCAAGAGGGAAGAGAGAAGAGGCTGCAAGAGGGAGGAGAGAAGAGGCTGCAAAAGGGAAGAGAGATGAGGCTGCTAGAGGGAAGAGGCTGCATGAGGGAAGAGTGAAGAGGCGGCAAGAGGGAAGAGTCTGCATGAGGGATGAGAGAAGAGGCTGCATGAGGGAAGAGTGAAGAGGCGGCAAGAGGGAAGAGTCTGCATGAGGGATGAGAGAAGAGGCTGCAAGAGGGAAAAGTGAAGAGACTGCAAGAGGGAAGGGAGAAGACGCTGCAAAAGGGAAAGAGAGAAGAAGCGGCATGAGGGAAGAGGCTACATGAGGGATGAGAGTAGAGGCTTCATGAGGGAAGAGAGAAGAGGCTGCATGAGGGAAGAGAGAAGAGGCGGCATGAGGGAAGAGGCTGCAAGAGGGAAGAGGCTGCATGAGGAAAGAGAGAAGAGGCTGCAAGAGGGAAGTGAGAAGAGGCGGCATGAGGGAAGTGAGAAGAGGCGGCATGAGGGAAGAGGCTGCAAGAGGGAAGAGAGAAGATGCTGCAAGAGGGAAAAGAGAAGAGACTGCAAGAGGGAAGAGAGAAGAGGCTGCAAGAGGGAAGAGAGAAGAGGCGGCATGAGGAAAGAGGCTGCATGAGGGAAGAGAGAAGAGGCTGCAAGAGGGAAGAAAGAAGAGGCTGCAAGAGGGAAGAGGCCGCATGAGGGAAGAGAGAAGAGGCTTCATGAGGGAAGAGAAAAGAGGCTGCAAAAGGGAAGAGAGAAGAGTCTGCAAGAGGGAAGAGGCTGCAAGAGGGAGGAGAGAAGAGGATGCAAAAGGGAAGAGAGATGAGGCTGCAAGAGGGAAGAGGCTGCATGAGGGAAGAGAGAAGAGGCTGCAAGAGGGAAAAGAGAAGAGGCTGCAAGAGGGAAGAGAGAAGTCGCGGCATGAGGGAAGAGGCTACATGAGGGAAGAGAGAAGAGGCTGCATGAGGGAAGAGAGAAGAGGCTGCATGAGGGAAGAGAGAAGAGGCTGCAAGAGGGAAGAGGCTGCATGAGGGAAGAGAGAAGAGGCTGCAAAAGGGAAGAGAGAAGATGCGGCATGAGGGAAGAGGCTGCATGAGGGAAGAGAGAAGAGGCTGCAAGAGCGAAAAGAGAAGAGGCTGCAAGAGGGAAGAGAGAAGTCGCGGCATGAGGGAAGAGGCTACATGAGGGAAGAGAGAAGAGGCTGCAAGAGGGAAGAGAGAAGAGGCTGCAAGAGGGAAGAGAGAATAGGCTGCAAGAGGGAAGAGGCGGCATGAGGGAAGAGAGAAGAGGCTGCATGAGGGAAGAGAGAAGAGGCTGCAAGAGGGAAGAGGCTGCATGAGGGAAGAGAGAAGAGGCTGCATGAGGGAAGAGAGAGGAGGCTGCAAGAGGGAGGAGAGAAGAGGCTGCAAAAAGAGGAGAGAAGAGGATGCATGAGGGAAGAGGCTGCATGAAGAAGAGAGAAGAGGCTGCAGGAGGGAAGAGGCTGCATGAGGGAAGAGAGAAGAGGCTGCATGAGGGAAGAGAGAAGATGCTGCAAGAGGGAAGAGGCTGCATGAGGGAAGAGAGAAGAGGCTGCAAGAGGGAAAAGAGAAGAGACTGCAAGAGGGAAGAGAGAAAACGCTGCAAAAGGGAAAGAGAGAAGAGGCGGCATGAGGGAAGAGGCTGCATGACGGAAGAGAGAAGAGGCTGCAAGAGGGAAAAGAGAAGTCGCGGCATGAGGGAAGAGGCTACATGAGGGAAGAGAGAAGAGGCTGCAAGAGGGAAGAGAGAAGAGGCTGCAAGAGGGAAGAGAGAATAGGCTGCAAGAGGGAAGAGGCGGCATGAGGGAAGAGAGAAGAGGCTGCAAGAGGGAAGAGAGAAGAGGCTGCAAGAGGGAAGAGGCTGCATGAGGGAAGAGAGAAGAGGCTGCATGAGGGAAGAGAGAGGAGGCTGCAAGAGGGAGGAGAGAAGAGGCTGCAAAAAGAGGAGAGAAGAGGATGCATGAGGGAAGAGGCTGCATGAAGAAGAGAGAAGAGGCTGCAGGAGGGAAGAGGCTGCATGAGGGAAGAGAGAAGAGGCTGCATGAGGGAAGAGAGAAGATGCTGCAAGAGGGAAGAGGCTGCATGAGGGAAGAGAGAAGAGGCTGCAAGAGGGAAAAGAGAAGAGACTGCAAGAGGGAAGAGAGAAAACGCTGCAAAAGGGAAAGAGAGAAGAGGCGGCATGAGGGAAGAGGCTGCTTGAGGGAAGAGAGAAGAGGCTGCAGGAGGAAAGAGACTACATGAGGGATGAGAGAAGAGGCTTTATGAGGGAAGAGAGAAGAGGCTGCAAGAGGGAAGAGGCTGCATGAGGGAAGAGAGAAGAGGCTGCAAGAGGGAGGAGAGAAGAGGCTGCAAAAGGGAAGAGAGATGAGGCTGCAAGAGGGAAAAGACTACATGAGGGATGAGAGAAGAGGCTTTATGAAGGAAGATAGAAGAGGCTGCAAGAGGGAGGAGAAAAGAGGCTGCAAAAGGGAAGAGAGAAGAGGCTGCAAGAGGGAGGAGAGAATAGGCTGCAAGAGGGAAGAGGCTGCATGAGGAAAGAGAGAAGAGGCTGCATGAGGGAAGAGAGAAGAGGCGGCAAGAGGGAGGAGAGAAGAGGCTGCAAAAGGGAAGAGAGATGAGGCTGCAAGAGGGAAGAGGCTGCATGAGGGAAGAGAGAAGAGGCTGCATGAGGGAAGAGTGAAGAGGCGGCAAGAGGGAAGAGTCTGCATGAGGGATGAGAGAAGAGGCTGCAAGAGGGAAAAGTGAAGAGACTGCAAGAGGGAAGGGAGAAGACGCTGCAAAAGGGAAAGAGAGAAGAAGCGGCATGAGGGAAGAGGCTACATGAGGGATTAGAGTAGAGGCTTCATGAGGGAAGAGAGAAGAGGCTGCAAGAGGGAGGAGAAAAGAGGCTGCAAAAGGGAAGAGAGAAGAGGCTGCATGAGGGAAGAGGCTGTATGAGGGAAGAGAGAAGAGGCTGCCTGAGTGAAGAGAAAAGAGAATGCATTAGGGAAGAGAGAAGAGGCGGCACAAGGGAAGAGAGAAGAGGCTGCATGAGGGATGAGAGAAGAGGCTGCATGAGGGAAGAGAGAAGAGGCGGCATGAGGGAAGAGGCTGCAAGAGGGAAGAGAGAAGAGGCTGCATGAGGGAAGAGAGAAGAGGCTGCAAGAGGGAAGAGGCTGCATGAGGAAAGAGAGAAGAGGCTGCAAGAGGGAAGTGAGAAGAGGCGGCATGAGGGAAGAGGCTGCAAGAGGGAAGAGAGAAGAGGCTGCATGAGGAAAGAGATAAGAGGCTGCAAGAGGGAAGAGAGAAGAGGCTGCAAGATGGAAGAGAGAAGAGACTGCAAGAGGGAAGAGAGAAAAAAGCTGCATGAGGGAAGAGAGAAGAGGCAGCATGAGGGAAGAGTGAAGAGGCTGCAAGAGGGAGGAGAGAATAGGCTGCAAGAGGGAAGAGGCTGCATAAGGGAAGAGAGAAAAGGCTGCATGAGGGAAGAAATAAGAGGCTGCAAGAGGGAAGAGATAAGAGGATGCATGAGGGAAGAGAGAAGAGGCTGCAAGATGGAAGAGAGAAGAGACTGCAAGAGGGAAGAGAGAAAAGGCTGCATGAGGGAAGAGAGAAGAGGCAGCATGAGGGAAGAGTGAAGAGGCTGCAAGAGGGAGGAGAGAATAGGCTGCAAGATGGAAGAGGCTGCATGAGGAAAGAGACAAGTGGCTGCATGAGGGAAGAGAGAAGAGGCTGCAAGAGGGAAGAGGCTGCATGAGGGAAGAGAGAAGAGGCGGCATGAGGGAAGAGGCTGCATGAGGGAAGAGAGAAGAGGCTGCAAGAGGGAGGAGAGAAGAGGCTGCAAAAGGGAAGAGAGATGAGGCTGCAAGAGGGAAGAGGCTGCATGAGGGAAGAGAGAAGAGGCTGCATGAGGGAAGAGAGAAGAGGCTGCAAGAGGAAAGAGGCTGCATGAGGGAAGAGAGAAGAGGCTCCAAAAGGGAAGAGAGAAGAGGCGGCATGAGGGAAGAGGTTGCATGAGGGAAAAGAGAAGAGGCTGCAAGATGGAAGAGAGAAGAGACTGCAAGAGGGAAGAGAGAAAAGGCTGCATGAGGGAAGAGAGAAGAGGCTGCAAGAGGGAAGAGAGAAGTCGCGGCATGAGGGAAGAGGCTGCATGAGGGAAGAGAGAAGAGGCTGCAAGAGGGAAGAGAGAAGAGGCTGCAAGAGGGAAGAGAGAATAGGCTGCAAGAGGGAAGAGGCTGCATGAGGGAAGAGAGAAGAGGCTGCAAGAGGGAAGAGAGAGGAGGCTGCAAGAGGGAGGAGAGAAGAGGCTGCAAAAGAGAGGAGAGAAGAGGATGAATGAGAGAAGAGGCTGCATGAAGAAGAGAGAAGAGGCTGCATGAGGGAAGAGGCTGCATGAGGGAAGAGAGAAGAGGCTGCATGAGGGAAGAGAGAATATGCTGCAAGAGGGAAGAGGCTGCATGAGGGAAGAGAGAAGAGGCTTCAAGAGGGAAAAGAGAAGAGACTGCAAGAGGGAAGAGAGAAGAGGCGGCATGAGGGAAGAGGCTGCATGAGGGAAGAGAGAAGAGGCTGCAAGAGGGAAGAGACTACATGAGGGATGAGAGAAGAGGCTTTATGAGGGAAGAGAGAAGAGGCTGCAAGAGGGAGGAGAAAAGAGGCTGCAAAAGGGAAGAGAGAAGAGGCTGCATGAGGGAAGAGGCTGCATGAGGGAAGAGAGAAGAGGCTGCAAGAGGGAAGAGAGAAGAGGCGGCATGAGGGAAGAGGCTGCATGAGGGAAGAGAGAAGAGGCTGCAAGAGGGAAAAGAGAAGAGGCTGCAAGAGGGAAGAGGGAAGAGGCTGAAAGAGGGAAGAGAGAATAGGCTGCAAGAGGGAAGAGAGAAGAGGCTGCAAGAGGGAGGAGAGAAGAGGCTGCAAAAGAGAGGACAAAAGAGGCTGCATGAGGGAAGAGGCTGCATGAAGAAGAGAGAAGAGGCTGCATGAGGGAAGAGAGAAGATGCTGCAAGAGGGAAGAGGCTGCATGAGGGAAGAGAGAAGAGGCTGCATGAGGGAAGAGAGAAGAGGCTGCAAGAGGGAAGAAGCTGCATGAGGGAAGAGAGAAGAGGCGGCATGAGGGAAGAGGCTGCAAGAGGGAAGAGAGAAGAGGCTGCAAGAGGGAAGAGGCTGCATGAGGGAAGAGAGAAGAGGCTGCAAGAGGGAAGTGAGAAGAGGCGGCATGAGGGAAGAGGCTGCAATAGGGAAGAGAGAAGAGGCTGCAAGAGGGAAAAGAGAAGAAACTGCAAGAGGGAAGAGAGAAGAGACTGCAAGAGGGAAGAGAGAAGAGGCGGCATGAGGGAAGAGGCTGCATGAGGGAAGAGAGAAGATTCTGCAAGAGGGAAGAGAGAAGAGGCTGAATGAGAGAAGAGAGAAAAGGCTGCATGAGGGAAGAGAGAAGAGGCTGCATGAGGGAGGAGAGAATAGGCTGCATGAGGGTAGAGGCTGCATAAGGGAAGAGAGAAAAGGCTGCATGAGGGAAGAAATTAGAGGCTGCAAGAGGGAAGAGAGAAGAGGATGCATGAGGGAAGAGAGAAGAGGCTGCAAGACGGAAGAGAGAAGAGACTGCAAGAGGGAAGAGAAAAAAGGCTGCATGAGGGAAGAGAGAAGAGGCAGCTTGAGGGAAGAGAGAAGAGGCTGCAAGAGGGAAAAGAGAAGAGACTGTAAGAGGGAAGAGAGAAAACGCTGCAAAAGGGAAAGAGAGAAGAGGCGGCATGAGGGAAGAGAGAAGAGGCTGCATGAGGGAAGAGAGAAGAGGCTGCAAGAGGGAAGAGAGAAGAGGCTGCAAGAGGGAAAAGAGAAGAGACTGCAAGAGGGAAGAGAGAAAACGCTGCAAAAGGGAAAGAGAGAAGAGGCGGCATGAGGGAAGAGAGAAGAGGCTGCAAGAGGGAAGAGACTACATGAGGGATGAGAGAAGAGGCTTTATGAGGGAAGAGAGAAGAGGCTGCAAGAGGGAGGAGAAAAGAGGCTGCAAAAGGGAAGAGAGAAGAGGCTGCATGAGGGAAGAGGCTGCATGAGGGAAGAGAGAAGAGGCTGCAAGAGGGAAGAGAGAAGAGGCGGCATGAGGGAAGAGGCTGCATGAGGGAAGAGAGAAGAGGCTGCATGAGGGAAGAGAGAAGAGGCAGCATGAGGGAAGAGAGAAGAGGCTGCAAGAGGGAGGAGAGAATAGGCTGCAAGAGGGAAGAGGCTGCATGAGGAAAGAGAGAAGAGGCTGCATGAGGGAAGAGAGAAGAGGCGGCATGAGGGAAGAGGCTGCATGAGGGAAGAGAGAAGAGGCTTTATGAGGGAAGAGAGAAGAGGCTGCAAGAGGGAGGAGAGAAGAGGCTGCAAAAGGGAAGAGAGATGAGGCTGCTAGAGGGAAGAGGCTGCATGAGGGATGAGAGAAGAGGCTGCATGAGGGAAGAGTGAAGAGGCGGCAAGAGGGAAGAGTCTGCATGAGGGATGAGAGAAGAGGCTGCAAGAGGGAAAAGTGAAGAGACTGCAAGAGGGAAGGGAGAAGACGCTGCATGAGGGATGAGAGAAGAGGCTGCATGAGGGAAGAGAGAAGAGGCGGCATGAGGGAAGAGGCTGCAAGAGGGAAGAGAGAAGAGGCTGCATGAGGGAAGAGAGAAGAGGCTGCAAGAGGGAAGAGGCTGCATGAGGAAAGAGAGAAGAGGCTGCAAGAGGGAAGTGAGAAGATGCTGCAAGAGGGAAAAGAGAAGAGACTGCAAAAGGGAAGAGAGAAGAGGCTGCAAGAGGGAAGAGAGGAGAGGCGGCATGAGGAAAGAGGCTGCATGAGGGAAGAGAGAAGAGGCTGCAAGAGGGAAGAAAGAAGAGGCTGCAAGAGGGAAGAGGCCGCATGAGGGAAGAGAGAAGAGGCTTCATGAGGGAAGAGAAAAGAGGCTGCAAAAGGGAAGAGAGAAGAGTCTGCAAGAGGGAAGAGAGAAGAGGCTGAATGAGAGAAGAGAGAAAAGGCTGCATGAGGGAAGAGAGAAGAGGCTGCATGAGGGAGGAGAGAATAGGCTGCATGAGGGTAGAGGCTGCATAAGGGAAGAGAGAAAAGGCTGCATGAGGGAAGAAATAAGAGGCTGCAAGAGGGAAGAGAGAAGAAGATGCATGAGGGAAGAGAGAAGAGGCTGCAAGATGGAAGAGAGAAGAGACTGCAAGAGGGAAGAGAGAAAAGGCTGCATGAGGGAAGAGAGAAGAGGCAGCATGAGGGAAGAGTGAAGAGGCTGCAAGAGGGAGGAGAGAATAGGCTGCAAGAGGGAAGAGAGAAGAGGCTGCATGAGGGAAGAGAGAAGAGGCTGCAAGAGGGAAGAGGCTGCATGAGGGAAGAGAGAAGAGGCGGCATGAGGGAAGAGGCTGCATGAGGGAAGAGAGAAGAGGCTGCAAGAGGGAAGAGGCTGCAAGAGGGAGGAGAGAAGAGGATGCAAAAGGGAAGAGAGGTGAGGCTGCAAGAGGGAAGAGGCTGCATGAGGGAAGAGAGAAGAGGCTGCAAGAGGGAAAAGAGAAGAGGCTGCAAGAGGGAAGAGAGAAGTCGCGGCATGAGGGAAGAGGCTACATGAGGGAAGCGAGAAGAGGCTGCATGAGGGAAGAGAGAAGAGGCTGCAAAAGGGAAGAGAGAAGAGGCGGCATGAGGGAAGAGGCTGCATGAGGGAAGAGAGAAGAGGCTGCAAGAGGGAAAAGAGAAGAGGCTGCAAGAGGGAAGAGAGAAGTCGCGGCATGAGGGAAGAGGCTACATGAGGGAAGAGAGAAGAGGCTGCAAGAGGGAAGAGAGAAGAGGCTGCAAGAGGGAAGAGAGAATAGGCTGCAAGAGGGAAGAGGCGGCATGAGGGAAGAGAGAAGAGGCTGCATGAGGGAAGAGAGAAGAGGCTGCAAGAGGGAAGAGGCTGCATGAGGGAAGAGAGAAGAGGCTGCATGAGGGAAGAGAGAGGAGGCTGCAAGAGGGAGGAGAGAAGAGGCTGCAAAAAGAGGAGAGAAGAGGATGCATGAGGGAAGAGGCTGCATGAAGAAGAGAGAAGAGGCTGCAGGAGGGAAGAGGCTGCATGAGGGAAGAGAGAAGAGGCTGCATGAGGGAAGAGAGAAGATGCTGCAAGAGGGAAGAGGCTGCATGAGGGAAGAGAGAAGAGGCTGCAAGAGGGAAAAGAGAAGAGACTGCAAGAGGGAAGAGAGAAAACGCTGCAAAAGGGAAAGAGAGAAGAGGCGGCATGAGGGAAGAGGCTGCATGACGGAAAAGAGAAGAGGCTGCAAGAGGGAAAAGACTACATGAGGGATGAGAGAAGAGGCTTTATGAGGGAAGAGAGAAGAGGCTGCAAGAGGGAGGAGAAAAGAGGCTGCAAAAGGGAAGAGAGAAGAGGCTGCAAGAGGGAGGAGAGAATAGGCTGCAAGAGGGAAGAGGCTGCATGAGGAAAGAGAGAAGAGGCTGCATGAGGGAAGAGAGAAGAGGCGGCAAGAGGGAAGAGGCTGCAAGAGGGAAGAGAGAAGAGGCTGCATGAGGGAAGAGAGAAGAGGCTGCAAGAGGGAAGAGGCTGCATGAGGAAAGAGAGAAGAGGCTGCAAGAGGGAAGTGAGAAGAGGCGGCATGAGGGAAGAGGCTGCAAGAGGGAAGAGAGAAGAGGCTGCAAGAGGGAAGAGGCTGCATGAGGAAAGAGAGAAGAGGCTGCAAGAGGGAAGTGAGAAGAGGCGGCATGAGGGAAGAGGCTGCAAGAGGGAAGAGAGAAGAGGCTGCATGAGGGAAGAGAGAAGAGGCTGCAAGAGGGAAGAGGCTGCATGAGGAAAGAGAGAAGAGGCTGCAAGAGGGAAGTGAGAAGAGGCGGCATGAGGGAAGAGGCTGCAAGAGGGAAGAGAGAAGAGGCTGCATGAGGGAAGAGAGAAGAGGCTGCAAGAGGGAAGAGAGAAGAGGCTGCATGAGGAAAGAGATAAGAGGCTGCAAGAGGGAAGAGAGAAGAGGCTGCAAGAGGGAAAAGAGAAGAGGCTGCAAGATGGAAGAGAGAAGAGACTGCAAGAGGGAAGAGAGAAAAGGCTGCATGAGGGAAGAGAGAAGAGGCAGCATGAGGGAAGAGTGAAGAGGCTGCAAGAGGGAGGAGAGAATAGGCTGCAAGAGGGAAGAGGCTGCATAAGGGAAGAGAGAAAAGGCTGCATGAGGGAAGAAATAAGAGGCTGCAAGAGGGAAGAGATAAGAGGATGCATGAGGGAAGAGAGAAGAGGCTGCAAGAGGGAAGAGAGAAAAGGCTGCATGAGGGAAGAGAGAAGAGGCAGCATGAGGGAAGAGTGAAGAGGCTGCAAGAGGGAGGAGAGAATAGGCTGCAAGATGGAAGAGGCTGCATGAGGAAAGAGAGAAGTGGCTGCATGAGGGAAGAGAGAAGAGGCTGCAAGAGGGAAGAGGCTGCATGAGGGAAGAGAGAAGAGGCGGCATGAGGGAAGAGGCTGCATGAGGGAAGAGAGAAGAGGCTGCAAGAGGGAGGAGAGAAGAGGCTGCAAAAGGGAAGAGAGATGAGGCTGCAAGAGGGAAGAGGCTGCATAAGGGAAGAGAGAAGAGGCTGCAAGAGGAAAGAGGCTGCATGAGGGAAGAGAGAAGAGGCTGCAAAAGGGAAGAGAGAAGAGGCGGCATGAGGGAAGAGGCTGCATGAGGGAAGAGAGAAGAGGCTGCAAGAGGGAAAAGAGAAGAGGCTGCAAGAGGGAAGAGAGAAGTCGCGGCATGAGGGAAGAGGCTACATGAGGGAAGAGAGAAGAGGCTGCAAGAGGGAAGAGAGAAGAGGCTGCAAGAGGGAAGAGAGAATAGGCTGCAAGAGGGAAGAGGCGGCATGAGGGAAGAGAGAAGAGGCTGCATGAGGGAAGAGAGAAGAGGCTGCAAGAGGGAAGAGGCTGCATGAGGGAAGAGAGAAGAGGCTGCATGAGGGAAGAGAGAGGAGGCTGCAAGAGGGAGGAGAGAAGAGGCTGCAAAAAGAGGAGAGAAGAGGATGCATGAGGGAAGAGGCTGCATGAAGAAGAGAGAAGAGGCTGCAGGAGGGAAGAGGCTGCATGAGGGAAGAGAGAAGAGGCTGCATGAGGGAAGAGAGAAGATGCTGCAAGAGGGAAGAGGCTGCATGAGGGAAGAGAGAAGAGGCTGCAAGAGGGAAAAGAGAAGAGACTGCAAGAGGGAAGAGAGAAAACGCTGCAAAAGGGAAAGAGAGAAGAGGCGGCATGAGGGAAGAGGCTGCATGACGGAAGAGAGAAGAGGCTGCAAGAGGGAAAAGACTACATGAGGGATGAGAGAAGAGGCTTTATGAGGGAAGAGAGAAGAGGCTGCAAGAGGGAGGAGAAAAGAGGCTGCAAAAGGGAAGAGAGAAGAGGCTGCAAGAGGGAGGAGAGAATAGGCTGCAAGAGGGAAGAGGCTGCATGAGGAAAGAGAGAAGAGGCTGCATGAGGGAAGAGAGAAGAGGCGGCAAGAGGGAAGAGGCTGCATGAGGGAAGAGAGAAGAGGCTGCATGAGGGAAGAGTGAAGAGGCGGCAAGAGGGAAGAGTCTGCATGAGGGATGAGAGAAGAGGCTGCAAGAGGGAAAAGTGAAGAGACTGCAAGAGGGAAGGGAGAAGACGCTGCAAAAGGGAAAGAGAGAAGAAGCGGCATGAGGGAAGAGGCTACATGAGGGATTAGAGTAGAGGCTTCATGAGGGAAGAGAGAAGAGGCTGCAAGAGGGAGGAGAAAAGAGGCTGCAAAAGGGAAGAGAGAAGAGGCTGCATGAGGGAAGAGGCTGTATGAGGGAAGAGAGAAGAGGCTGCCTGAGTGAAGAGAAAAGAGAATGCATGAGGGAAGAGAGAAGAGGCGGCACAAGGGAAGAGAGAAGAGGCTGCATGAGGGATGAGAGAAGAGGCTGCAAGAGGGAAGAGAGAAGAGGCTGCATGAGGGAAGAGAGAAGAGGCTGCAAGAGGGAAGAGGCTGCATGAGGAAAGAGAGAAGAGGCTGCAAGAGGGAAGTGAGAAGAGGCGGCATGAGGGAAGAGGCTGCAAGAGGGAAGAGAGAAGAGGCTGCATGAGGGAAGAGAGAAGAGGCTGCAAGAGGGAAGAGAGAAGAGGCTGCATGAGGAAAGAGATAAGAGGCTGCAAGAGGGAAGAGAGAAGAGGCTGCAAGAGGGAAAAGAGAAGAGGCTGCAAGATGGAAGAGAGAAGAGACTGCAAGAGGGAAGAGAGAAAAGGCTGCATGAGGGAAGAGAGAAGAGGCAGCATGAGGGAAGAGTGAAGAGGCTGCAAGAGGGAGGAGAGAATAGGCTGCAAGAGGGAAGAGGCTGCATAAGGGAAGAGAGAAAAGGCTGCATGAGGGAAGAAATAAGAGGCTGCAAGAGGGAAGAGAGAAAAGGCTGCATGAGGGAAGAGAGAAGAGGCAGCATGAGGGAAGAGTGAAGAGGCTGCAAGAGGGAGGAGAGAATAGGCTGCAAGATGGAAGAGGCTGCATGAGGAAAGAGAGAAGTGGCTGCATGAGGGAAGAGAGAAGAGGCTGCAAGAGGGAAGAGGCTGCATGAGGGAAGAGAGAAGAGGCGGCATGAGGGAAGAGGCTGCATGAGGGAAGAGAGAAGAGGCTGCAAGAGGGAGGAGAGAAGAGGCTGCAAAAGGGAAGAGAGATGAGGCTGCAAGAGGGAAGAGGCTGCATGAGGGAAGAGAGAAGAGGCTGCATGAGGGAAGAGAGAAGAGGCTGCAAGAGGAAAGAGGCTGCATGAGGGAAGAGAGAAGAGGCTGCAAAAGGGAAGAGAGAAGAGGCGGCATGAGGGAAGATGCTGCATGAGGGAAGAGAGAAGAGGCTGCAAGAGGGAAAAGAGAAGAGGCTGCAAGAGGGAAGAGAGAAGTCGCGGCATGAGGGAAGAGGCTACATGAGGGAAGAGAGAAGAGGCTGCAAGAGGGAAGAGAGAAGAGGCTGCAAGAGGGAAGAGAGAATAGGCTGCAAGAGGGAAGAGGCGGCATGAGGGAAGAGAGAAGAGGCTGCATGAGGGAAGAGAGAAGAGGCTGCAAGAGGGAAGAGGCTGCATGAGGGAAGAGAGAAGAGGCTGCATGAGGGAAGAGAGAGGAGGCTGCAAGAGGGAGGAGAGAAGAGGCTGCAAAAAGAGGAGAGAAGAGGATGCATGAGGGAAGAGGCTGCATGAAGAAGAGAGAAGAGGCTGCAGGAGGGAAGAGGCTGCATGAGGGAAGAGAGAAGATGCTGCAAGAGGGAAGAGGCTGCATGAGGGAAGAGAGAAGAGGCTGCAAGAGGGAAAAGAGAAGAGACTGCAAGAGGGAAGAGAGAAAACGCTGCAAAAGGGAAAGAGAGAAGAGGCGGCATGAGGGAAGAGGCTGCATGACGGAAGAGAGAAGAGGCTGCAAGAGGGAAAAGACTACATGAGGGATGAGAGAAGAGGCTTTATGAGGGAAGAGAGAAGAGGCTGCAAGAGGGAGGAGAAAAGAGGCTGCAAAAGGGAAGAGAGAAGAGGCTGCAAGAGGGAGGAGAGAATAGGCTGCAAGAGGGAAGAGGCTGCATGAGGAAAGAGAGAAGAGGCTGCATGAGGGAAGAGAGAAGAGGCGGCAAGAGGGAAGAGGCTGCATGAGGGAAGAGAGAAGAGGCTGCATGAGGGAAGAGTGAAGAGGCGGCAAGAGGGAAGAGTCTGCATGAGGGATGAGAGAAGAGGCTGCAAGAGGGAAAAGTGAAGAGACTGCAAGAGGGAAGGGAGAAGACGCTGCAAAAGGGAAAGAGAGAAGAAGCGGCATGAGGGAAGAGGCTACATGAGGGATTAGAGTAGAGGCTTCATGAGGGAAGAGAGAAGAGGCTGCAAGAGGGAAGAGAGAAGAGGCTGCATGAGGGAAGAGGCTGTATGAGGGAAGAGAGAAGAGGCTGCCTGAGTGAAGAGAAAAGAGAATGCATGAGGGAAGAGAGAAGAGGCGGCACAAGGGAAGAGAGAAGAGGCTGCATGAGGGATGAGAGAAGAGGCTGCATGAGGGAAGAGAGAAGAGGCGGCATGAGGGAAGAGGCTGCAAGAGGGAAGAGAGAAGAGGCTGCATGAGGGAAGAGAGAAGAGGCTGCAAGAGGGAAGAGGCTGCATGAGGAAAGAGAGAAGAGGCTGCAAGAGGGAAGTGAGAAGAGGCGGCATGAGGGAAGAGGCTGCAAGAGGGAAGAGAGAAGAGGCTGCATGAGGGAAGAGAGAAGAGGCTGCAAGAGGGAAGAGGCTGCATGAGGAAAGAGATAAGAGGCTGCAAGAGGGAAGAGAGAAGAGGCTGCAAGAGGGAAAAGAGAAGAGGCTGCAAGATGGAAGAGAGAAGAGACTGCAAGAGGGAAGAGAGAAAAGGCTGCATGAGGGAAGAGAGAAGAGGCAGCATGATGGAAGAGGCTGCATGAGGAAAGAGAGAAGTGGCTGCATGAGGGAAGAGAGAAGAGGCTGCAAGAGGGAAGAGGCTGCATGAGGGAAGAGAGAAGAGGCGGCATGAGGGAAGAGGCTGCATGAGGGAAGAGAGAAGAGGCTGCAAGAGGGAGGAGAGAAGAGGCTGCAAAAGGGAAGAGAGATGAGGCTGCAAGAGGGAAGAGGCTGCATAAGGGAAGAGAGAAGAGGCTGCAAGAGGAAAGAGGCTGCATGAGGGAAGAGAGAAGAGGCTGCAAAAGGGAAGAGAGAAGAGGCGGCATGAGGGAAGAGGCTGCATGAGGGAAGAGAGAAGAGGCTGCAAGAGGGAAAAGAGAAGAGGCTGCAAGAGGGAAGAGAGAAGTCGCGGCATGAGGGAAGAGGCTACATGAGGGAAGAGAGAAGAGGCTGCAAGAGGGAAGAGAGAAGAGGCTGCAAGAGGGAAGAGAGAATAGGCTGCAAGAGGGAAGAGGCGGCATGAGGGAAGAGAGAAGAGGCTGCATGAGGGAAGAGAGAAGAGGCTGCAAGAGGGAAGAGGCTGCATGAGGGAAGAGAGAAGAGGCTGCATGAGGGAAGAGAGAGGAGGCTGCAAGAGGGAGGAGAGAAGAGGCTGCAAAAAGAGGAGAGAAGAGGATGCATGAGGGAAGAGGCTGCATGAAGAAGAGAGAAGAGGCTGCAGGAGGGAAGAGGCTGCATGAGGGAAGAGAGAAGAGGCTGCATGAGGGAAGAGAGAAGATGCTGCAAGAGGGAAGAGGCTGCATGAGGGAAGAGAGAAGAGGCTGCAAGAGGGAAAAGAGAAGAGACTGCAAGAGGGAAGAGAGAAAACGCTGCAAAAGGGAAAGAGAGAAGAGGCGGCATGAGGGAAGAGGCTGCATGACGGAAGAGAGAAGAGGCTGCAAGAGGGAAAAGACTACATGAGGGATGAGAGAAGAGGCTTTATGAGGGAAGAGAGAAGAGGCTGCAAGAGGGAGGAGAAAAGAGGCTGCAAAAGGGAAGAGAGAAGAGGCTGCAAGAGGGAGGAGAGAATAGGCTGCAAGAGGGAAGAGGCTGCATGAGGAAAGAGAGAAGAGGCTGCATGAGGGAAGAGAGAAGAGGCGGCAAGAGGGAAGAGGCTGCATGAGGGAAGAGAGAAGAGGCTGCATGAGGGAAGAGTGAAGAGGCGGCAAGAGGGAAGAGTCTGCATGAGGGATGAGAGAAGAGGCTGCAAGAGGGAAAAGTGAAGAGACTGCAAGAGGGAAGGGAGAAGACGCTGCAAAAGGGAAAGAGAGAAGAAGCGGCATGAGGGAAGAGGCTACATGAGGGATTAGAGTAGAGGCTTCATGAGGGAAGAGAGAAGAGGCTGCAAGAGGGAGGAGAAAAGAGGCTGCAAAAGGGAAGAGAGAAGAGGCTGCATGAGGGAAGAGGCTGTATGAGGGAAGAGAGAAGAGGCTGCCTGAGTGAAGAGAAAAGAGAATGCATGAGGGAAGAGAGAAGAGGCGGCACAAGGGAAGAGAGAAGAGGCTGCATGAGGGATGAGAGAAGAGGCTGCAAGAGGGAAGAGAGAAGAGGCTGCATGAGGGAAGAGAGAAGAGGCTGCAAGAGGGAAGAGGCTGCATGAGGAAAGAGAGAAGAGGCTGCAAGAGGGAAGTGAGAAGAGGCGGCATGAGGGAAGAGGCTGCAAGAGGGAAGAGAGAAGAGGCTGCATGAGGGAAGAGAGAAGAGGCTGCAAGAGGGAAGAGAGAAGAGGCTGCATGAGGAAAGAGATAAGAGGCTGCAAGAGGGAAGAGAGAAGAGGCTGCAAGAGGGAAAAGAGAAGAGGCTGCAAGATGGAAGAGAGAAGAGACTGCAAGAGGGAAGAGAGAAAAGGCTGCATGAGGGAAGAGAGAAGAGGCAGCATGAGGGAAGAGTGAAGAGGCTGCAAGAGGGAGGAGAGAATAGGCTGCAAGAGGGAAGAGGCTGCATAAGGGAAGAGAGAAAAGGCTGCATGAGGGAAGAAATAAGAGGCTGCAAGAGGGAAGAGAGAAAAGGCTGCATGAGGGAAGAGAGAAGAGGCAGCATGAGGGAAGAGTGAAGAGGCTGCAAGAGGGAGGAGAGAATAGGCTGCAAGATGGAAGAGGCTGCATGAGGAAAGAGAGAAGTGGCTGCATGAGGGAAGAGAGAAGAGGCTGCAAGAGGGAAGAGGCTGCATGAGGGAAGAGAGAAGAGGCGGCATGAGGGAAGAGGCTGCATGAGGGAAGAGAGAAGAGGCTGCAAGAGGGAGGAGAGAAGAGGCTGCAAAAGGGAAGAGAGATGAGGCTGCAAGAGGGAAGAGGCTGCATGAGGGAAGAGAGAAGAGGCTGCATGAGGGAAGAGAGAAGAGGCTGCAAGAGGAAAGAGGCTGCATGAGGGAAGAGAGAAGAGGCTGCAAAAGGGAAGAGAGAAGAGGCGGCATGAGGGAAGATGCTGCATGAGGGAAGAGAGAAGAGGCTGCAAGAGGGAAAAGAGAAGAGGCTGCAAGAGGGAAGAGAGAAGTCGCGGCATGAGGGAAGAGGCTACATGAGGGAAGAGAGAAGAGGCTGCAAGAGGGAAGAGAGAAGAGGCTGCAAGAGGGAAGAGAGAATAGGCTGCAAGAGGGAAGAGGCGGCATGAGGGAAGAGAGAAGAGGCTGCATGAGGGAAGAGAGAAGAGGCTGCAAGAGGGAAGAGGCTGCATGAGGGAAGAGAGAAGAGGCTGCATGAGGGAAGAGAGAGGAGGCTGCAAGAGGGAGGAGAGAAGAGGCTGCAAAAAGAGGAGAGAAGAGGATGCATGAGGGAAGAGGCTGCATGAAGAAGAGAGAAGAGGCTGCAGGAGGGAAGAGGCTGCATGAGGGAAGAGAGAAGATGCTGCAAGAGGGAAGAGGCTGCATGAGGGAAGAGAGAAGAGGCTGCAAGAGGGAAAAGAGAAGAGACTGCAAGAGGGAAGAGAGAAAACGCTGCAAAAGGGAAAGAGAGAAGAGGCGGCATGAGGGAAGAGGCTGCATGACGGAAGAGAGAAGAGGCTGCAAGAGGGAAAAGACTACATGAGGGATGAGAGAAGAGGCTTTATGAGGGAAGAGAGAAGAGGCTGCAAGAGGGAGGAGAAAAGAGGCTGCAAAAGGGAAGAGAGAAGAGGCTGCAAGAGGGAGGAGAGAATAGGCTGCAAGAGGGAAGAGGCTGCATGAGGAAAGAGAGAAGAGGCTGCATGAGGGAAGAGAGAAGAGGCGGCAAGAGGGAAGAGGCTGCATGAGGGAAGAGAGAAGAGGCTGCATGAGGGAAGAGTGAAGAGGCGGCAAGAGGGAAGAGTCTGCATGAGGGATGAGAGAAGAGGCTGCAAGAGGGAAAAGTGAAGAGACTGCAAGAGGGAAGGGAGAAGACGCTGCAAAAGGGAAAGAGAGAAGAAGCGGCATGAGGGAAGAGGCTACATGAGGGATTAGAGTAGAGGCTTCATGAGGGAAGAGAGAAGAGGCTGCAAGAGGGAAGAGAGAAGAGGCTGCATGAGGGAAGAGGCTGTATGAGGGAAGAGAGAAGAGGCTGCCTGAGTGAAGAGAAAAGAGAATGCATGAGGGAAGAGAGAAGAGGCGGCACAAGGGAAGAGAGAAGAGGCTGCATGAGGGATGAGAGAAGAGGCTGCATGAGGGAAGAGAGAAGAGGCGGCATGAGGGAAGAGGCTGCAAGAGGGAAGAGAGAAGAGGCTGCATGAGGGAAGAGAGAAGAGGCTGCAAGAGGGAAGAGGCTGCATGAGGAAAGAGAGAAGAGGCTGCAAGAGGGAAGTGAGAAGAGGCGGCATGAGGGAAGAGGCTGCAAGAGGGAAGAGAGAAGAGGCTGCATGAGGGAAGAGAGAAGAGGCTGCAAGAGGGAAGAGGCTGCATGAGGAAAGAGATAAGAGGCTGCAAGAGGGAAGAGAGAAGAGGCTGCAAGAGGGAAAAGAGAAGAGGCTGCAAGATGGAAGAGAGAAGAGACTGCAAGAGGGAAGAGAGAAAAGGCTGCATGAGGGAAGAGAGAAGAGGCAGCATGAGGGAAGAGTGAAGAGGCTGCAAGAGGGAGGAGAGAATAGGCTGCAAGAGGGAAGAGGCTGCATAAGGGAAGAGAGAAAAGGCTGCATGAGGGAAGAAATAAGAGGCTGCAAGAGGGAAGAGATAAGAGGATGCATGAGGGAAGAGAGAAGAGGCTGCAAGATGGAAGAGAGAAGAGACTGCAAGAGGGAAGAGAGAAAAGGCTGCATGAGGGAAGAGAGAAGAGGCAGCATGAGGGAAGAGTGAAGAGGCTGCATGAGGGAAGAGAGAGGAGGCTGCAAGAGGGAGGAGAGAAGAGGCTGCAAAAAGAGGAGAGAAGAGGATGCATGAGGGAAGAGGCTGCATGAAGAAGAGAGAAGAGGCTGCAGGAGGGAAGAGGCTGCATGAGGGAAGAGAGAAGAGGCTGCATGAGGGAAGAGAGAAGATGCTGCAAGAGGGAAGAGGCTGCATGAGGGAAGAGAGAAGAGGCTGCAAGAGGGAAAAGAGAAGAGACTGCAAGAGGGAAGAGAGAAAACGCTGCAAAAGGGAAAGAGAGAAGAGGCGGCATGAGGGAAGAGGCTGCATGACGGAAGAGAGAAGAGGCTGCAAGAGGGAAAAGACTACATGAGGGATGAGAGAAGAGGCTTTATGAGGGAAGAGAGAAGAGGCTGCAAGAGGGAGGAGAAAAGAGGCTGCAAAAGGGAAGAGAGAAGAGGCTGCAAGAGGGAGGAGAGAATAGGCTGCAAGAGGGAAGAGGCTGCATGAGGAAAGAGAGAAGAGGCTGCATGAGGGAAGAGAGAAGAGGCGGCAAGAGGGAAGAGGCTGCATGAGGGAAGAGAGAAGAGGCTGCATGAGGGAAGAGTGAAGAGGCGGCAAGAGGGAAGAGTCTGCATGAGGGATGAGAGAAGAGGCTGCAAGAGGGAAAAGTGAAGAGACTGCAAGAGGGAAGGGAGAAGACGCTGCAAAAGGGAAAGAGAGAAGAAGCGGCATGAGGGAAGAGGCTACATGAGGGATTAGAGTAGAGGCTTCATGAGGGAAGAGAGAAGAGGCTGCAAGAGGGAGGAGAAAAGAGGCTGCAAAAGGGAAGAGAGAAGAGGCTGCATGAGGGAAGAGGCTGTATGAGGGAAGAGAGAAGAGGCTGCCTGAGTGAAGAGAAAAGAGAATGCATGAGGGAAGAGAGAAGAGGCGGCACAAGGGAAGAGAGAAGAGGCTGCATGAGGGATGAGAGAAGAGGCTGCATGAGGGAAGAGAGAAGAGGCGGCATGAGGGAAGAGGCTGCAAGAGGGAAGAGAGAAGAGGCTGCATGAGGGAAGAGAGAAGAGGCTGCAAGAGGGAAGAGGCTGCATGAGGAAAGAGAGAAGAGGCTGCAAGAGGGAAGTGAGAAGAGGCGGCATGAGGGAAGAGGCTGCAAGAGGGAAGAGAGAAGAGGCTGCATGAGGGAAGAGAGAAGAGGCTGCAAGAGGGAAGAGAGAAGAGGCTGCATGAGGAAAGAGATAAGAGGCTGCAAGAGGGAAGAGAGAAGAGGCTGCAAGAGGGAAAAGAGAAGAGGCTGCAAGATGGAAGAGAGAAGAGACTGCAAGAGGGAAGAGAGAAAAGGCTGCATGAGGGAAGAGAGAAGAGGCAGCATGAGGGAAGAGTGAAGAGGCTGCAAGAGGGAGGAGAGAATAGGCTGCAAGAGGGAAGAGGCTGCATAAGGGAAGAGAGAAAAGGCTGCATGAGGGAAGAAATAAGAGGCTGCAAGAGGGAAGAGATAAGAGGATGCATGAGGGAAGAGAGAAGAGGCTGCAAGAGGGAAGAGAGAAAAGGCTGCATGAGGGAAGAGAGAAGAGGCAGCATGAGGGAAGAGTGAAGAGGCTGCAAGAGGGAGGAGAGAATAGGCTGCAAGATGGAAGAGGCTGCATGAGGAAAGAGAGAAGTGGCTGCATGAGGGAAGAGAGAAGAGGCTGCAAAAGGGAAGAGACATGAGGCTGCAAGAGGGAAGAGGCTGCATGAGGGAAGAGAGAAGAGGCTGCATGAGGGAAGAGAGAAGAGGCTGCAAGAGGAAAGAGGCTGCATGAGGGAAGAGAGAAGAGGCTGCAAAAGGGAAGAGAGAAGAGGCGGCATGAGGGAAGAGGCTGCATGAGGGAAGAGAGAAGAGGCTGCAAGAGGGAAAAGAGAAGAGGCTGCAAGAGGGAAGAGAGAAGTCGCGGCATGAGGGAAGAGAGAATAGGCTGCAAGAGGGAAGAGGCGGCATGAGGGAAGAGAGAAGAGGCTGCATGAGGGAAGAGAGAAGAGGCTGCAAGAGGGAAGAGGCTGCATGAGGGAAGAGAGAAGAGGCTGCATGAGGGAAGAGAGAGGAGGCTGCAAGAGGGAGGAGAGAAGAGGCTGCAAAAAGAGGAGAGAAGAGGATGCATGAGGGAAGAGGCTGCATGAAGAAGAGAGAAGAGGCTGCAGGAGGGAAGAGGCTGCATGAGGGAAGAGAGAAGAGGCTGCATGAGGGAAGAGAGAAGATGCTGCAAGAGGGAAGAGGCTGCATGAGGGAAGAGAGAAGAGGCTGCAAGAGGGAAAAGAGAAGAGACTGCAAGAGGGAAGAGAGAAAACGCTGCAAAAGGGAAAGAGAGAAGAGGCGGCATGAGGGAAGAGGCTGCATGACGGAAGAGAGAAGAGGCTGCAAGAGGGAAAAGACTACATGAGGGATGAGAGAAGAGGCTTTATGAGGGAAGAGAGAAGAGGCTGCAAGAGGGAGGAGAAAAGAGGCTGCAAAAGGGAAGAGAGAAGAGGCTGCAAGAGGGAGGAGAGAATAGGCTGCAAGAGGGAAGAGGCTGCATGAGGAAAGAGAGAAGAGGCTGCAAGAGGGAAAAGTGAAGAGACTGCAAGAGAGAAGGGAGAAGACGCTGCAAAAGGGAAAGAGAGAAGAAGCGGCATGAGGGAAGAGGCTACATGAGGGATTAGAGTAGAGGCTTCATGAGGGAAGAGAGAAGAGGCTGCAAGAGGGAGGAGAAAAGAGGCTGCAAAAGGGAAGAGAGAAGAGGCTGCATGAGGGAAGAGGCTGTATGAGGGAAGAGAGAAGAGGCTGCCTGAGTGAGGAGAAAAGAGAATGCATGAGGGAAGAGAGAAGAGGCGGCACAAGGGAAGAGAGAAGAGGCTGCATGAGGGATGAGAGAAGAGGCTGCATGAGGGAAGAGAGAAGAGGCGGCATGAGGGAAGAGGCTGCAAGAGGGAAGAGAGAAGAGGCTGCATGAGGGAAGAGAGAAGAGGCTGCAAGAGGGAAGAGGCTGCATGAGGAAAGAGAGAAGAGGCTGCAAGAGGGAAGTGAGAAGAGGCGGCATGAGGGAAGAGGCTGCAAGAGGGAAGAGAGAAGAGGCTGCATGAGGGAAGAGAGAAGAGGCTGCAAGAGGGAAGAGGCTGCATGAGGAAAGAGATAAGAGGCTGCAAGAGGGAAGAGAGAAGAGGCTGCAAGAGGGAAAAGAGAAGAGGCTGCAAGATGGAAGAGAGAAGAGACTGCAAGAGGGAAGAGAGAAAAGGCTGCATGAGGGAAGAGAGAAGAGGCAGCATGAGGGAAGAGTGAAGAGGCTGCAAGAGGGAGGAGAGAATAGGCTGCAAGAGGGAAGAGGCTGCATAAGGGAAGAGAGAAAAGGCTGCATGAGGGAAGAAATAAGAGGCTGCAAGAGGGAAGAGATAAGAGGATGCATGAGGGAAGAGAGAAGAGGCTGCAAGATGGAAGAGAGAAGAGACTGCAAGAGGGAAGAGAGAAAAGGCTGCATGAGGGAAGAGAGAAGAGGCTGCAAGAGGGAGGAGAGAATAGGCTGCAAGATGGAAGAGGCTGCATGAGGAAAGAGAGAAGTGGCTGCATGAGGGAAGAGAGAAGAGGCTGCAAGAGGGAAGAGGCTGCATGAGGGAAGAGAGAAGAGGCGGCATGAGGGAAGAGGCTGCATGAGGGAAGAGAGAAGAGGCTGCAAGAGGGAGGAGAGAAGAGGCTGCAAAAGGGAAGAGAGATGAGGCCGCAAGAGGGAAGAGGCTGCATGAGGGAAGAGAGAAGAGGCTGCATGAGGGAAGAGAGAAGAGGCTGCAAGAGGAAAGAGGCTGCATGAGGGAAGAGAGAAGAGGCTGCAAAAGGGAAGAGAGAAGAGGCTGCAAGAGGGAAAAGAGAAGAGGCTGCAAGAGGGAAGAGAGAAGTCGCGGCATGAGGGAAGAGGCTACATGAGGGAAGAGAGAAGAGGCTGCAAGAGGGAAGAGAGAAGAGGCTGCAAGAGGGAAGAGAGAATAGGCTGCAAGAGGGAAGAGGCGGCATGAGGGAAGAGAGAAGAGGCTGCATGAGGGAAGAGAGAAGAGGCTGCAAGAGGGAAGAGGCTGCATGAGGGAAGAGAGAAGAGGCTGCATGAGGGAAGAGAGAGGAGGCTGCAAGAGGGAGGAGAGAAGAGGCTGCAAAAAGAGGAGAGAAGAGGATGCATGAGGGAAGAGGCTGCATGAAGAAGAGAGAAGAGGCTGCAGGAGGGAAGAGGCTGCATGAGGGAAGAGAGAAGAGGCTGCATGAGGGAAGAGAGAAGATGCTGCAAGAGGGAAGAGGCTGCATGAGGGAAGAGAGAAGAGGCTGCAAGAGGGAAAAGAGAAGAGACTGCAAGAGGGAAGAGAGAAAACGCTGCAAAAGGGAAAGGGAGAAGAGGCGGCATGAGGGAAGAGGCTGCATGACGGAAGAGAGAAGAGGCTGCAAGAGGGAAAAGACTACATGAGGGATGAGAGAAGAGGCTTTATGAGGGAAGAGAGAAGAGGCTGCAAGAGGGAAAAGAGAAGAGGCTGCAAGAGGGAAGAGAGAAGAGGCGGCATGAGGGAAGAGGCTGCATGAGGGAAGAGAGAAGAGGCTGCATGAGGGAAGAGAGAAGAGGCTGCAAAAGGGAAGAGAGAAGAGGCTGCATGAGGGAAGAGGCTGCATGAGGGAAGAGAGAAGAGGCTGCATGAGTGAAGAGAGAAGAGGCTGCATGAGGGAAGAGAGAAGAGGCGGCATGAGGGAAGAGGCTGCATGAGGGAAGAGAGAAGAGGCTGCAAAAGGGAAGAGAGAATAGGCTGCAAAAGGGAAGAGGCTGCATGAGGGAAGAGAGAAAAGGCTGCATGAGGGAAGAGAGAAGAGGCTGCAAGAAGGTAGAGGCTGCATGAGGGAAGAGAGAAGAGGCTACATGAGGGAAGAGAGAAGATGCTGCAAGAGGGAGGAGAGAAGAGGCTGCAAAAGAGAGGAGAGAAGAGGCTGCAAGAAGGAAGAGGCTGCATGAGGGAAGAGAGAAGAGGCTGCATGAGGGAAGAGAGAAGATGCTGCAAGAGGGAAGAGGCTGCATGAGGGAAGAGAGAAGAGGCTGCAAGAGGGAAAGAGAAGAGACGGCATGAGGGAAGAGGCTGCATGAGGGAAGAGAGAAGAGGCTGCAAGAGGGAAGAGAGAAGAGACGGCATGAGGGAAGAGGCTGCATGAGGGAAGAGAAAGAGGCTGCAAGAGGGAAAGGAGAAGAGGCGGCATGAGGGAAGAGGCTGCATGAGGGAAGAGAGAAGAGGCTGCATGAGGAAGAAGAGAAGAGGCTGCAAAAGGGACGAGAGAAGAGGCTGTTAGAGGGAAGAGGCTGCATGAGGGAAGAGAGAAGAGGCTGCAAGAGGAAGAAGAGAAGAGGCTGCAAAAGGGAAGAGGCTGCATGAGGGAAGAGAGAAGAGGCTTCATGAGGGAAGAGAGAAGAGGCAGCATGAGGGAAGAGAGAAGAGGCTGCAAGAGGGAAGAGGCTGCATGAGGTAAGAGAGAAGAGGCTGCAAGAGGGAAGAGAGAGGAGGCTGCAAGAGGGAAGACGCTGCATGAGGGAAGAGAGAAGAGGCTGCAAGAGGGAGGAGAGAAGAGGCTGCAAAAGGGAAGACAGAAGAGGCGGCATGAGGGAAGAGGCTGCATGAGGGAAGAGAGAAGAGGCTGCAAGAGGGAAAAGAGAAGAGGCTGCAAGAGGGAAGAGAGAAGAGGCGGCATGAGGGAAGAGAGAAGAGGCTGCAAGAGGGAAGAGGCTGCATGAGGGAAGAGAGAAGAGGCTGCATGAGGGAAGAGAGAAGAGGCTGCAAGAGGGAGGAGAGAAGAGGCTGCAAAAGAGAGGAGAGAAGAGGCTGCAAGAGGGAAGAGGCTGCATGAGGGAAGAGAGAAGAGGCTGCATGAGGGAAGAGGCTGCATGAGGGAAGAGAGAAGAGGCTGCATGAGGGAAGAGAGAAGATGCTGCAAGAGGGAAGAGGCTGCATGAGGGAAGAGAGAAGAGGCTGCAAGAGGGAAAGAGAAGAGACGGCATGAGGGAAGAGGCTGCATGAGGGATGAGAGAAGAGGCTTCATGAGGGATGAGAGAAGAGGCTGCAAGAGGGAGGAGAAATGAGGCTGCAAAAGGGAAGAGAGAAGAGGCTGCATGAGGGAAGAGGCTGCATGAGGAAAGAGAGAAGAGGCTGAAAGAGGGAAGAGGCTGCATGAAGGAAGTGAGAAGAGGCTGCAAGAGGGAAGAGGCTGCATGAGGGAAGAGAGAAGAGGCTGCAAGAGGGAAAGAGAAGAGACGGCATGAAGGAAGAGGCTGCATGAGGGAAGAGAGAAGAGGCTGCAAGAGGGAAGAGGCTGCATGAGGGAAGAGAGAAGAGGCTGCAAGAGGGAAGAGAGAAAAGGCTGCATGAGGGAAGAGAGAAGAGGCTGCATGAGGGAAGAGGCTGCATGAGGGAAGAGAGAAGAGGCTGAAAGAGGGAAGAGAGAAAAGGCTGCATGAGGGAAGAGAGAAGAGGCTGCAAGAGGGAAGAGAGAAGAGGCTGCTAGAGGGAAGAGGCTGCATGAAGGAAGAGAGAAGAGGCTGCAAGAGGGAAGAGACTGCATGAGGGAAGAGAGAAGAGGCTGCAACAGGGAAGAGAGAAGAGGCGGCAAGAGGGAAGAGTCTGCATGAGGGAAGAGAGAAGAGGCTGCAAGAAGGAAAAGAAAAGAGACTGCAAGAGGGAAGAGAGAAGAAGCGGCATGAGGGAAGAGGCTGCATGAGGGAAGAGAGAAGAGGCTGAAAGAGGGAAGAGAGAAAAGGCTGCATGAGGGAAGAGAGAAGAGGCTGCATGAGGGAAGAGAGAAGAGACTGCAAGAGGGAAGGGAGAAGAAGCGGCATGAGGGAAGAGGCTGCGTGAGGGAAGAGAGAAGAGGCTGCATGAGGGAAGAGAGAAGAGGCTGCAAGAGGGAAGAGAGAAAAGGCTGCATGAGGGAAGAGAGTAGAGGCTGCATGAGGGAAGAGGCTGCATGAGGGAAGAGAGAAGAGGCTGCAAGAGGGAAGAGAGAAAAGGCTGCATGAGGGAAGAGAGAAGAGGCTGCAAGAGGAAAGAGAGAAGAGGTTGCAAGAGGGAAGGGAGAATAGGCTGCTAGAGGGAAGAGGCTGCATGAGGGAAGAGAGAAGAGGCTGCGAGAGGAAAGAAAGAAGAGGCTGAAAGAGGGAAAAGAGAAGAGGCTGCAAGAGGGAAGAGAGAAGAGGCTGCAAGAGGGAAGAGAGAAGAGGCTGCAAGAAGGAAGAGAGAAGAGGCTGCATGAGGGAAGAGAGAAAAGGCTGCAAGAGGGAAGAGAGAAAAGGCTGCGAGTTTGAAGAGAGAACAGGCTGCAAGAGGGAAGAGAGAAGAGGCTGCAAGAGGGAAGAGAGAAGAGGCTGCAAGAGCGAAGAGAGAAGAGGCTGAATGAGGGAAGAGGCTGCATGAGGGAAGAGAGAAGAGGCTGCAAGAGGGAAAAGAGAAGAGACTGCAAGAGGGAAGAGAGACGAGGCTGCAAGAGGGAAGAGAGAAGAGGCTGCATGAAGGAAGAGAGAAGAGGCTGCATGAGGGAAGAGAGAAGAGGCTGCAAGAGGGAAGAGGCTGCATTAGGGAAGAGAGAAAAGGCTGAAAGAGGGAAAAGAGAAGAGGCTGCAAGAGGGAAGAGAGAATAGGCTGCAAGAGGGAAGAGGCGGCATGAGGGAAGAGAGAAGAGGCTGCATGAGGGAAGAGAGAGGAGGCTGCAAGAGGGAGGAGAGAAGAGGCTGCAAAAAGAGGAGAGAAGAGGATGCATGAGGGAAGAGGCTGCATGAAGAAGAGAGAAGAGGCTGCAGGAGGGAAGAGGCTGCATGAGGGAAGAGAGAAGAGGCTGCATGAGGGAAGAGAGAAGATGCTGCAAGAGGGAAGAGGCTGCATGAGGGAAGAGAGGAGAGGCTGCAAGAGGGAAAAGAGAAGAGACTGCAAGAGGGAAGAGAGAAAACGCTGCAAAAGGGAAAGGGAGAAGAGGCGGCATGAGGGAAGAGGCTGCATGACGGAAGAGAGAAGAGGCTGCAAGAGGGAAGAGAGAAGAGGCGGCATGAGGGAAGAGGCTGCATGAGGGAAGAGAGAAGAGGCTGCATGAGGGAAGAGAGAAGAGGCTGCAAAAGGGAAGAGAGAAGAGGCTGCATGAGGGAAGAGGCTGCATGAGGGAAGAGAGAAGAGGCTGCATGAGTGAAGAGAGAAGAGGCTGCATGAGGGAAGAGAGAAGAGGTGGCATGAGGGAAGAGGCTGCATGAGGGAAGAGAGAAGAGGCTGCAAAAGGGAAGAGAGAATAGGCTGCAAAAGGGAAGAGGCTGCATGAGGGAAGAGAGAAGAGGCTGCATGAGGGAAGAGAGAAGAGGCTGCAAGAAGGTAGAGGCTGCATGAGGGAAGAGAGAAGAGGCTACATGAGGGAAGAGAGAAGATGCTGCAAGAGGGAGGAGAGAAGAGGCTGCAAAAGAGAGGAGAGAAGAGGCTGCAAGAAGGAAGAGGCTGCATGAGGGAAGAGAGAAGAGGCTGCATGAGGGAAGAGAGAAGATGCTGCAAGAGGGAAAGAGAAGAGACGGCATGAGGGAAGAGGCTGCATGAGGGAAGAGAGAAGAGGCTGCAAGAGGGAAGAGAGAAGAGACGGCATGAGGGAAGAGGCTGCATGAGGGAAGAGAAAGAGGCTGCAAGAGGGAAAGGAGAAGAGGCGGCATGAGGGAAGAGGCTGCATGAGGGAAGAGAGAAGAGGCTGCATGAGGAAGAAGAGAAGAGGCTGCAAAAGGGACGAGAGAAGAGGCTGTTAGAGGGAAGAGGCTGCATGAGGGAAGAGAGAAGAGGCTGCAAGAGGAAGAAGAGAAGAGGCTGCAAAAGGGAAGAGGCTGCATGAGGGAAGAGAGAAGAGGCTTCATGAGGGAAGAGAGAAGAGGCAGCATGAGGGAAGAGAGAAGAGGCTGCAAGAGGGAAGAGGCTGCATGAGGGAAGAGAGAAGAGGCTGCAAGAGGGAAGAGAGAGGAGGCTGCAAGAGGGAAGACGCTGCATGAGGGAAGAGAGAAGAGGCTGCAAGAGGGAGGAGAGAAGAGGCTGCAAAAGGGAAGACAGAAGAGGCGGCATGAGGGAAGAGGCTGCATGAGGGAAGAGAGAAGAGGCTGCAAGAGGGAAAAGAGAAGAGGCTGCAAGAGGGAAGAGAGAAGAGGCGGCATGAGGGAAGAGAGAAGAGGCTGCAAGAGGGAAGAGGCTGCATGAGGGAAGAGAGAAGAGGCTGCATGAGGGAAGAGAGAAGAGGCTGCAAGAGGGAGGAGAGAAGAGGCTGCAAAAGAGAGGAGAGAAGAGGCTGCAAGAGGGAAGAGGCTGCATGAGGGAAGAGAGAAGAGGCTGCAAGAAGGAAAAGAAAAGAGACTGCAAGAGGGAAGAGAGAAGAAGCGGCATGAGGGAAGAGGCTGCATGAGGGAAGAGAGAAGAGGCTGAAAGAGGGAAGAGAGAAAAGGCTGCATGAGGGAAGAGAGAAGAGGCTGCATGAGGGAAGAGAGAAGAGACTGCAAGAGGGAAGGGAGAAGAAGCGGCATGAGGGAAGAGGCTGCGTGAGGGAAGAGAGAAGAGGCTGCATGAGGGAAGAGGCTGCATGAGGGAAGAGAGAAGAGGCTGCATGAGGGAAGAGAGAAGATGCTGCAAGAGGGAAGAGGCTGCATGAGGGAAGAGAGAAGAGGCTGCAAGAGGGAAAGAGAAGAGACGGCATGAGGGAAGAGGCTGCATGAGGGATGAGAGAAGAGGCTGCAAGAGGGAGGAGAAATGAGGCTGCAAAAGGGAAGAGAGAAGAGGCTGCATGAGGGAAGAGGCTGCATGAGGGAAGAGAGAAGAGGCTGAAAGAGGGAAGAGGCTGCATGAAGGAAGTGAGAAGAGGCTGCAAGAGGGAAGAGGCTGCATGAGGGAAGAGAGAAGAGGCTGCAAGAGGGAAAGAGAAGAGACGGCATGAAGGAAGAGGCTGCATGAGGGAAGAGAGAAGAGGCTGCAAGAGGGAAGAGGCTGCATGAGGGAGGAGAGAAGAGGCTGCAAGAGGGAAGAGAGAAAAGGCTGCATGAGGGAAGAGAGAAGAGGCTGCATGAGGGAAGAGGCTGCATGAGGGAAGAGAGAAGAGGCTGAAAGAGGGAAGAGAGAAAAGGCTGCATGAGGGAAGAGAGAAGAGGCTGCATGAGGGAAGAGAGAAGAGGCTGCAAGAGGGAAGAGAGAAGAGGCTGCTAGAGGGAAGAGGCTGCATGAAGGAAGAGAGAAGAGGCTGCAAGAGGGAAGAGACTGCATGAGGGAAGAGAGAAGAGGCTGCAACAGGGAAGAGAGAAGAGGCGGCAAGAGGGAAGAGTCTGCATGAGGGAAGAGAGAAGAGGCTGCAAGAAGGAAAAGAAAAGAGACTGCAAGAGGGAAGAGAGAAGAAGCGGCATGAGGGAAGAGGCTGCATGAGGGAAGAGAGAAGAGGCTGAAAGAGGGAAGAGAGAAAAGGCTGCATGAGGGAAGAGAGAAGAGGCTGCATGAGGGAAGAGAGAAGAGACTGCAAGAGGGAAGGGAGAAGAAGCGGCATGAGGGAAGAGGCTGCGTGAGGGAAGAGAGAAGAGGCTGCATGAGGGAAGAGGCTGCATGAGGGAAGAGAGAAGAGGCTGCAAGAGGGAAGAGAGAAAAGGCTGCATGAGGGAAGAGAGTAGAGGCTGCATGAGGGAAGAGGCTGCATGAGGGAAGAGAGAAGAGGCTGCAAGAGGGAAGAGAGAAAAGGCTGCATGAGGGAAGAGAGAAGAGGCTGCAAGAGGAAAGAGAGAAGAGGTTGCAAGAGGGAAGGGAGAAGAGGCTGCTAGAGGGAAGAGGCTGCATGAGGGAAGAGAGAAGAGGCTGCGAGAGGAAAGAAAGAAGAGGCTGAAAGAGGGAAAAGAGAAGAGGCTGCAAGAGGGAAGAGAGAAGAGGCTGCAAGAGGGAAGAGAGAAGAGGCTGCAAGAAGGAAGAGAGAAGAGGCTGCATGAGGGAAGAGAGAAAAGGCTGCAAGAGGGAAGAGAGAAAAGGCTGCGAGTTTGAAGAGAGAACAGGCTGCAAGAGGGAAGAGAGAAGAGGCTGCAAGAGGGAAGAGAGAAGAGGCTGCAAGAGCGAAGAGAGAAGAGGCTGAATGAGGGAAGAGGCTGCATGAGGGAAGAGAGAAGAGGCTGCAAGAGGGAAAAGAGAAGAGACTGCAAGAGGGAAGAGAGACGAGGCTGCAAGAGGGAAGAGAGAAGAGGCTGCATGAAGGAAGAGAGAAGAGGCTGCATGAGGGAAGAGAGAAGAGGCTGCAAGAGGGAAGAGGCTGCATTAGGGAAGAGAGAAAAGGCTGAAAGAGGGAAAAGAGAAGAGGCTGCAAGAGGGAAGAGAGAAGAGGCTGCATGAGGAAGAGAGAAAAGGCTGCAAGAGGGAAGAGAGAAAAGGCTGCGAGATTGAAGAGAGAACAGGCTGCAAGAGGGAAGAGAGAAGAGGCTGCAAGAGGGAAGAGAGAAGAGGCTGCAAGAGGGAAGAGAGAAGAGGCTGCATGAGGGAAGAGAGAAAAGGCTGCAAGAGGGAAGAGAGAAAAGGCTGCGAGATTGAAGAGAGAACAGGCTGCAAGAGGGAAGAGAGAAGAGGCTGCAAGAGCGAAGAGAGAAGAGGCTGAATGAGGGAAGAGAGAAGAGGCGGTATGAGGGAAGAGAGAAGAGGCACCAAGAAGGAAGAGAGAAGAGACTGCTAGAGGGAAGAGAGAAGAGGCTGCATGAGGGAAGAGAGAAGAGGCTGCAAGAGGGAAAAGAGATGAGACTGCAAGAGGGAAGAGAGACGAGGCTGCAAGAGGGAAGAGAGAAGAGTCTGCATGAAGGAAGAGAGAAGAGGCTGCATGAGGGAAGAGGCTGCATTAGGGAAGAGAGAAAAGGCTGAAAGAGGGAAAAGAGAAGAGGCTGCATGAGGGAAGAGAGAAGAGGTAGTAAGAGGGAAGAGAGAAGAGGCACCAAGAAAGAAAAGAGAAGACACGATAAGAGGGAAGAGAGAAGAGGCTGCAAGAGGGAAGAGAGAAGACGCTGCAAGAGGGAAGAGAGAAGAGGCTGCAAGTGGGAAGAGGCTGCATGAGGGAAGAGAGAAGAGGCTGCATGAGGGAAGAGAGAAAAGGCTGCAAGAGGGAAGAGAGACAAGGCTGCGAGATTGAAGAGAGAACAGGCTGCAAGAGGGAATTGAGAAGAGGCTGCAAGTGGGAAGAGGCTGCATGAGGGAAGAGAGAATAGGCTGCAAGAGGGAAGAGAGAAGAGGCTGCAAGAGCGAAGAGAGAAGAGGCTGAATGAGGGAAGAGGCTGCATGAGGGAAGAGAGAAGAGGCTGCAAGAGGGAAAAGAGAAGAGACTGCAAGAGGGAAGAGAGACGAGGCTGCAAGAGGGAAGAGAGAAGAGGCTGCATGAAGGAAGAGAGAAAAGGCTGCAAGAAGGAAAAGAAAAGAGACTGCAAGAGGGAGGAGAGAAGAAGCGGCATGAGGGAAGAGGCTGCATGAGGGAAGAGAGAAGAGGCTGAAAGAGGGAAGAGAGAAAAGGCTGCATGAGGGAAGAGAGAAGAGGCTGCATGAGGGAAGAGAGAAGAGACTGCAAGAGGGAAGAGAGAAGAAGCGGCATGAGGGAAGAGGCTGCGTGAGGGAAGAGAGAAGAGGCTGCATGAGGGAAGAGGCTGCATGAGGGAAGAGAGAAGAGGCTGCAAGAGGGAAGAGAGAAAAGGCTGCATGAGGGAAGAGAGTAGAGGCTGCATGAGGGAAGAGGCTGCATGAGGGAAGAGAGAAGAGGCTGCAAGAGGGAAGAGAGAAAAGGCTGCATGAGGGAAGAGAGAAGAGGTTGCAAGAGGAAAGAGAGAAGAGGCTGAAAGAGGGAAAATAGAAGAGGCTGCTAGAGGGAAGAGGCTGCATGAGGGAAGAGAGAAGAGGCTGCGAGAGGAAAGAAAGAAGAGGCTGAAAGAGGGAAAAGAGAAGAGGCTGCAAGAGGGAAGAGAGAAGAGGCTGCAAGAGGGAAGAGAGAAGAGGCTGCAAGAAGGAATAGAGAAAAGGCTGCAAGAAGGAAAAGAAAAGAGGCTGCATGAGGGAAGAGAGAAAAGGCTGCAAGAGGGAAGAGAGAAAAGGCTGCGAGTTTGAAGAGAGAACAGGCTGCAAGAGGGAAGAGAGAAGAGGCTGCAAGAGGGAAGAGAGAAGAGGCTGCAAGAGGGAAGAGAGAAGAGGCTGCATGAGGGAAGAGAGAAAAGGCTGCGAGATTGAAGAGAGAACAGGCTGCAAGAGGGAAGAGAGAATAGGCTGCAAGAGGGAAGAGAGAAGAGGCTGCAAGAGCGAAGAGAGAAGAGGCTGAATGAGGGAAGAGGCTGCATGAGGGAAGAGAGAAGAGGCTGCAAGAGGGAAAAGAGAAGAGACTGCAAGAGGGAAGAGAGACGAGGCTGCAAGAGGGAAGAGAGAAGAGGCTGCATGAAGGAATAGAGAAAAGGCTGCAAGAAGGAAAAGAAAAGAGACTGCAAGAGGGAAGAGAGAAGAGGCTGCAAGAGGGAATGGAGAAGAGGCTGCTAGAGGGAAGAGGCTGCATGAGGGAAGAGAGAAGAGGCTGCGAGAGGAAAGAAAGAAGAGGCTGAAAGAGGGAAAAGAGAAGAGGCTGCAAGAGGGAAGAGAGAAGAGGCTGCAAGAGGGAAGAGAGAAGAGGCTGAAAGAAGGAAGAGAGAAGAGGCTGCATGAGGGAAGAGAGAAAAGGCTGCAAGAGGGAAGAGAGAAAAGGCTGCGAGTTTGAAGAGAGAACAGGCTGCAAGAGGGAAGAGAGAAGAGGCTGCAAGAGGGAAGAGAGAAGAGGCTGCAAGAGCGAAGAGAGAAGAGGCTGAATGAGGGAAGAGGCTGCATGAGGGAAGAGAGAAGAGGCTGCAAGAGGGAAAAGAGAAGAGACTGCAAGAGGGAAGAGAGACGAGGCTGCAAGAGGGAAGAGAGAAGAGGCTGCATGAAGAAAGAGAGAAGAGGCTGCATGAGGGAAGAGAGAAGAGGCTGCAAGAGGGAAGAGGCTGCATTAGGGAAGAGAGAAAAGGCTGAAAGAGGGAAGAGAGAAGAGGCTGCATGAGGGAAGAGAGAAAGGGCTGCAAGAGGGAAGAGAGAAAAGGCTGCGAGATTGAAGAGAGAACAGGCTGCAAGAGGGAAGAGAGAAGAGGCTGCAAGAGGGAAGAGAGAAGAGGCTGCAAGAGGGAAGAGAGAAGAGGCTGCATGAGGGAAGAGAGAAAAGGCTGCAAGAGGGAAGAGAGAAAAGGCTGCGAGATTGAAGAGAGAACAGGCTGCAAGAGGGAAGAGAGAAGAGGCTGCAAGAGGGAAGAGAGAAGAGGCTGCAAGAGCGAAGAGAGAAGAGGCTGAATGAGGGAAGAGGCTGCATGAGGGAAGAGAGAAGAGGATGCAAGAGGGAAGAGAGAAGAGTCTGCATTAAGGAAGAGAGAAGAGGCTGCCTGAGGGAAGAGGCTGCATTAGGGAAGAGAGAAAAGGCTGCAAGAGGGAAGAGAGAAGAAGCTGTATGAGGGAAGAGAGAAGAAGCGGCATGAGGGAAGAGAGACAAGGCGGCATTAGGGAAGAAAGAAGAAGTTGCATGAGTGAAGAGAGAAGAGGCTGCATGAGGGAAGAGAGAAGAGGCTGCAAGAGGGAAGAGAGAAGAAGCTGTATGAGGGAAGAGAGAAGAAGCGGCATGAGGGAAGAAAGACAAGGCGGCATTAGGGAAGAAAGAAGAAGTTGCATGAGTGAAGAGAGAAGAGGCTGAATGAGGGAAGAGAGAAGAGGCTGCATGAGGGAAGAGAGAAGAGGCAGCAAGAGGGAAGAGAGAAGAGACTACAAGAGGGAATAGAGAAGAGGCTGCATGAGGGAAGAGAGAAGAGGCTGCATGAGGGAAGAGTCTGCATGAGGGAAGAGAGAAGAGGCTGCATGAGGGAAGAGAGAAGAGGCAGCAAGAGGGAAGAGAGAAGAGGCTGCAAAATGGAAGGGAGAAGAGAATGCAAGTGGGAAGAGGCTGAATGAGGGAAGGGAGAAGAGGCTGCATGAGGGAAGAGAGAAGAGGCTGCAGGAGAGAAAAGGGTGCAGGAGGGAAGAGAGAAGAGGCTGCAAGAGGGAAGACGCTGCATGAGGGAATAGAGAAGAGGCTTCATGAGGGAAGGGAAAAGAGGCTGCAGGGGGAAAAGAGAAGAAGCTGCAAGAGGGAAGAGAGAAGAGCCTGCAAGAGGGAAGAGAGAAGAGGCTGCAAGAAGGAAGAGAGAAGAGGCTGCAAGAGGGAAGAGGCTGCATGAGGGAAGAGAGAAGAGGCTGCATGAGGGAAGAGAGAAGAGACTGCAAGAGGGAAGAGGCTGCATGAGGGAAGAGAGAAGAGGCTGCATGAGGGAAGAGAGAAGAGGCTGCAAGAGGGAGGAGAGAAGAGGCTGCAAAAGAGAGGAGAGAAGAGGCTGCAAGAGGGAAGAGGATGCATGAGGGAAGAGAGAAGAGGCTGCATAAGGGAAGAGGCTGCATGAGGGAAGAGAGAAGAGGCTGCATGAGGGAAGAGAGAAGATGCTGCAAGAGGGAAGAGACAGCATGAGGGAAGAGAGAAGAGGCTGCAAGAGGGAAAGAGAGAAGAGACGGGATGAGGGAAGAGGCTGCATGAGGGAAGAGAGAAGATGCTGCAAGAGGGAAGAGGCTGCATGAGGGAAGAGAGAAGAGGCTACAAGAGGGAAAGAGAGAAGAGACGGCATGAGGGAAGAGGCTTCATGAGGGAAGAGAGAAGAGGCTGCATGAGGGAAGGGAAAAGAGGCTGCAGGGGGAAAAGAGAAGAAGCTACAAGAGGTAAGAGAGAAGAGTCTGCATGAGGGAAGAGAGAAAAGGCTGCATGAGGGAAGAGAGAAGAGGCTGCTAGAGGGAAGAGGCTGCATGAAGGATGAGAGAAGAGGCTGCAAGAGGGAAGAGGCTGCATGAGGGAAGAGAGAAGAGGCTGCAAGAGGGAAGAGAGAAGAGGGGTCAAGAGGGTAGAGTCTGCATGAGTGAAGAGAGAAGAGGCGGTATGAGGGAAGAGAGAAGAGGCGGCATGAGGGAAGAGAGAAGAGGCGGAATTATGGAAGAGAGAAGAGGCTGCAAGAGGGAAGAGAGAAGAGGCTGCATGAGGGAAGAGAGAAGAGGCTGCAAGAGGGAAGAGAGAAGAGGCTGTAAGAGGGAGGAGAGAAGAGGCTGCAAGAGGGAAGAGGCTGCATGAGGGAAGAGAGAAGAGGCGGCAAGAGGGAAGAGAGAAGAGGTTGCATGAAGGAAGAGAGAAGAGGCTGCATGAGGGAAGAGAGAAGAGGCGGCATGAGGGAAGAGAGAAGAGGCGGAATTAGGGAAGAGAGAAGAGGCTGCATGAGTGAAGAGAGAAGAGGCTGCATTAGGGAAGAGAGAAGAGGCTGCAAGAGGGAAGAGAGACGAGGCTGCAAGAGGAAAGACAGAAGAGGTGGCAAGAGGGAAGAGAAAAGAGGCTGCAAGAGGGAAGAGAGAAGAGGCGGCATGAGGGAAGAGAGAAGAGGCTGCAAGAGGGAAGAGAGAAGAGACGGCATGAGGGAAGAGGCTGCATGAGGGAAGAGAGAAGAGGCTGCAAGAGGGACGAGAGAAGAGGCTGCAAGAGGGAAGAGAGAAGAGGCGGCATGAGGGAAGAGGCTGCATGAGGAAGAAGAGAAGAGGCTGCAAAAGGGAAGAGAGAAGAGGCTGCTAGAGGGAAGAGGCTGCATGAGGGAAGAGAGAAGAGGCGGCATAAGGGAAGAGAGAAGAGGCTGCAAGAGGGAAGACGCTGCATGAGGGAAGAGAGAAGAAGCTGCAAGAGGGAAGAGGCTGCATGAGGGAAGAGATAAGAGGCTGCAAGAGGGAGGAGAGAAGAGGCTGCAAGAGGGAAGACAAAAGAGGCGGCATGAGGGAAGAGGCTGCATGAAGGAAGAGAGAAGAGGCTGCAAGAGGGAAAAGAGAAGAGGCTGCAAGAGGGAAGAGACAGCATGAGGGAAGAGAGAAGAGGCTGCAAGAGGGAAAGAGAGAAGAGACGGGATGAGGGAAGAGGCTGCATGAGGGAAGAGAGAAGATGCTGCAAGAGGGAAGAGGCTGCATGAGGGAAGAGAGAAGAGGCTGCATGAGGGAAGAGAGAAGAGACTGCAAGAGGGAAGAGGCTGCATGAGGGAAGAGAGAAGAGGCTGCATGAGGGAAGAGAGAAGAGGCTGCAAGAGGGAGGAGAGAAGAGGCTGCAAAAGAGAGGAGAGAAGAGGCTGCAAGAGGGAAGAGGATGCATGAGGGAAGAGAGAAGAGGCTGCATAAGGGAAGAGGCTGCATGAGGGAAGAGAGAAGAGGCTGCATGAGGGAAGAGAGAAGATGCTGCAAGAGGGAAGAGACAGCATGAGGGAAGAGAGAAGAGGCTGCAAGAGGGAAAGAGAGAAGAGACGGGATGAGGGAAGAGGCTGCATGAGGGAAGAGAGAAGATGCTGCAAGAGGGAAGAGGCTGCATGAGGGAAGAGAGAAGAGGCTACAAGAGGGAAAGAGAGAAGAGACGGCATGAGGGAAGAGGCTTCATGAGGGAAGAGAGAAGAGGCTGCATGAGGGAAGGGAAAAGAGGCTGCAGGGGGAAAAGAGAAGAAGCTACAAGAGGTAAGAGAGAAGAGTCTGCATGAGGGAAGAGAGAAAAGGCTGCATGAGGGAAGAGAGAAGAGGCTGCTAGAGGGAAGAGGCTGCATGAAGGATGAGAGAAGAGGCTGCAAGAGGGAAGAGGCTGCATGAGGGAAGAGAGAAGAGGCTGCAAGAGGGAAGAGAGAAGAGGGGTCAAGAGGGAAGAGTCTGCATGAGTGAAGAGAGAAGAGGCGGTATGAGGGAAGAGAGAAGAGGCGGCATGAGGGAAGAGAGAAGAGGCGGAATTATGGAAGAGAGAAGAGGCTGCAAGAGGGAAGAGAGAAGAGGCTGCATGAGGGAAGAGAGAAGAGGCTGCAAGAGGGAAGAGAGAAGAGGCTGTAAGAGGGAGGAGAGAAGAGGCTGCAAGAGGGAAGAGGCTGCATGAGGGAAGAGAGAAGAGGCGGCAAGAGGGAAGAGAGAAGAGGCTGCATGAAGGAAGAGAGAAGAGGCTGCATGAGGGAAGAGAGTAGAGGCGGCATGAGGGAAGAGAGAAGAGGCGGAATTAGGGAAGAGAGAAGAGGCTGCATGAGTGAAGAGAGAAGAGGCTGCATTAGGGAAGAGAGAAGAGGCTGCAAGAGGGAAGAGAGACGAGGCTGCAAGAGGAAAGACAGAAGAGGTGGCAAGAGGGAAGAGAAAAGAGGCTGCAAGAGGGAAGAGAGAAGAGGCGGCATGAGGGAAGAGAGAAGAGGCTGCAAGAGGGAAGAGAGAAGAGACGGCATGAGGGAAGAGGCTGCATGAGGGAAGAGAGAAGAGGCTGCAAGAGGGACGAGAGAAGAGGCTGCAAGAGGGAAGAGAGAAGAGGCGGCATGAGGGAAGAGGCTGCATGAGGAAGAAGAGAAGAGGCTGCAAAAGGGAAGAGAGAAGAGGCTGCTAGAGGGAAGAGGCTGCATGAGGGAAGAGAGAAGAGGCGGCATAAGGGAAGAGAGAAGAGGCTGCAAGAGGGAAGACGCTGCATGAGGGAAGAGAGAAGAAGCTGCAAGAGGGAAGAGGCTGCATGAGGGAAGAGATAAGAGGCTGCAAGAGGGAGGAGAGAAGAGGCTGCAAGAGGGAAGACAAAAGAGGCGGCATGAGGGAAGAGGCTGCATGAAGGAAGAGAGAAGAGGCTGCAAGAGGGAAAAGAGAAGAGGCTGCAAGAGGGAAGAGAGAAGAGGCTGCATGAGGGAAGAGGCTGCATGAGGGAAGAGAGAAGAGGCTGCAAGAGGGAAGAGAGAAAAGGCTGCAAGAGGGAAGAGAGAAGAGGCTGCATGAGGGAAGAGGCTTCATGTGGGAAGAGAGAAGAGGCTGCAAGAGGAAAGAGAGAAGAGGCTGCAAGAGGGAAGGGAGAAGAGGCTGCTAGAGGGAAGAGGCTGCATGAGGGAAGAGAGAAGAGGCTGCGAGAGGAAAGACAGAAGAGGCTGAAAGAGGGAAAAGAGAAGAGGCTGCAGGAGAGAATAGGCTGAATGAGGGAAGAGAGAAGAGGCTGCAAGAGGGAAGAGAGAAGAGGCTGCAAGAGGGAAGAGAGAAGAGGCTGCATGAGGGAAGAGAGAAAAGGCTGCAAGAGGGAAGAGAGAAAAGGCTGCGAGAACGAAGAGAGAACAGGCTGCAAGAGGGAAGAGAGAAGAGGCTGCAAGATGGAAGAGAGAAGAGGCTGCAAGAGCGAAGAGAGAAGAGGCTGCATGAGGGAAGAGGCTGCATGAGGGAAGAGAGAAGAGGCTGCAAGAGGGAAAAGAGAAGAGACTGCAAGAGGGAAGAGAGACGAGGCTGCAAGCGGGAAGAGAGAAGAGGCTGCAAGAGGGAAGTGGCTGCATTAGGGAAGAGAGAAAAGGCTGAAAGAGGGAAAAGAGAAGAGGCTGCATGAGGGAAGAGAGAAGAGGTAGTAAGAGGGAAGAGAGAAGAGGCACCAAGAAAGAAAAGAGAAGACACGATAAGAGGGAATAGAGAAGAGGCTGCAAGAGGGAAGAGAGAAGAGGCTGCAAGAGGGAAGAGAGAAGAGGCTGCAAGAGGGAAGAGAGAAGAGGCTGTAAGAGGGAGGAGAGAAGAGGCTGCATGAGGGAAGAGAGAAGAAGCGGCATGAGGGAAGAGAGATGAGGCGGCATTAGGGAAGAAAGAAGAAGTTGCATGAGTGAAGAGAGAGGAGGCTGCAAGAGGGAGGAGAGAATAGGCTGCATGAGGGAAGAGGCTGCATAAGGGAAGAGAGAAGAGGCTGCATGAGGGAAGAGAGAAGAGGCTGCAAGAGGGAGAAGAGAATAGGCTGCATGAGGGAAGAGGCTGCATAAGGGAAGAGAAAAGAGGCTGCATGAGGGAAGAAAGAGGAGGCCGCAAGAGGGAAGGGAGAAGAGACTACAAGAGGGAATAGAGAAGAGGCTGCATGAGGGAAGAGAGAAGAGGCTGCATGAGGGAAGAGAGAAGAGGCTGCAAGAGGGAAGAGAGAAGAGAATGCAAGAGGGAAGGGAGAAGAGACTGCAAGAGGGAAGAGGCTGAATGAGGGAAGAGAGAAGAGGCTGCATGAGGGAAGAGAGAAGAGGCTGCAGGAGAGAAAAGGCTGCAGGAGGGAAGAGAGAAGTGGCTGCAAGAGGGAAGAGGCTGCATGAGGGAAGGGAAAAGAGGCTGCATGGGGAAAAGAGCAGAAGCTGCAAGAGGGAAGAGAAGAAGAGGCTGCATGAGGGAAGAGAGAAGAGGCTGCAAGAGGGAAGAGAGAAGAGGCTGCTAGAGGGAAGAGGCTGCATGAAGGATGAGAGAAGAGGCTGCAAGAGGGAAGAGGCTGCATGAGGGAAGAGAGAAGAGGCTGCAAGAGGGAAGAGAGAAGAGGCGGCAAGAGGGAAGAGAGAAAAGGCTGCAGGAGAGAGGAGAAAAGAGGCTGCAAAAGGGAAGAGAGAAAAGACTGCAGGAGGGATGAGGCTACATGAGGGATGAGAGAAGAGGCTTCATGAGGGAAGAGAGAAGAGGCTGCAAGAGAGAGGAGAAAAGAGGCTGCAAAAGGGAAGAGAGAAGAGGCTGCATGAGGGAAGAGACTACAAGAGGGAATAGAGAAGAGGCTGCATGAGGGAGGAGAGAAGAGGCTGCATGAGGGAAGGGAGAAGAGGCTGCAAGAGGGAGGAGAGAATAGGCTGCATCAGGGAAGAGGCTGCATGAGGGAAGAGAGAAGAGGCTGCATGAGGGAAGAGAGAAGAGGCTGCAAGAGGGAAGGGAGAAGAGGCTGCAAGAGGGAAGGGAGAAGAGACTGCAAGAGGGAAGAGGCTGAATGAGGGAAGAGAGAAGAGGCTGCATGAGGGAAGAGAGAAGAGGCTGCAGGAGAGAAAAGGCTGCAGGAGGGAAGAGAGAAGTGGCTGCAAGAGGGAAGAGGCTGCATGAGGGAAGGGAAAAGAGGCTGCAGGGGGAAAAGAGCAGAAGCTGCAAGAGGGAAGAGAGAAGAGGCTGCATGAGGGAAGAGAGAAGAGGCTGCAAGAGGGAAGAGAGAAGAGGCTGCTAGAGGGAAGAGGCTGCATGAAGGATGAGAGAAGAGGCTGCAAGAGGGAAGAGGCTGCATTAGGGAAGAGAGAAGAGGCTGCAAGAGGGAAGAGAGAAGAGGCTGCAAGAGGGAGAAGAGAATAGGCTGCATGAGGGAAGAGGCTGCATAAGGGAAGAGAAAAGAGGCTGCATGAGGGAAGAAAGAGGAGGCTGCAAGAGGGAAGGGAGAAGAGACTACAAGAGGGAATAGAGAAGAGGCTGCATGAGGGAAGAGAGAAGAGGCTGCATGAGGGAAGAGAGAAGAGGCTGCAAGAGGGAAGAGAGAAGAGAATGCAAGAGGGAAGGGAGAAGAGACTGCAAGAGGGAAGAGGCTGAATGAGGGAAGAGAGAAGAGGCTGCATGAGGGAAGAGAGAAGAGGCTGCAGGAGAGAAAAGGCTGCAGGAGGGAAGAGAGAAGTGGCTGCAAGAGGGAAGAGGCTGCATGAGGGAAGGGAAAAGAGGCTGCATGGGGAAAAGAGCAGAAGCTGCAAGAGGGAAGAGAAGAAGAGGCTGCATGAGGGAAGAGAGAAGAGGCTGCAAGAGGGAAGAGAGAAGAGGCTGCTAGAGGGAAGAGGCTGCATGAAGGATGAGAGAAGAGGCTGCAAGAGGGAAGAGGCTGCATGAGGGAAGAGAGAAGAGGCTGCAAGAGGGAAGAGAGAAGAGGCGGCAAGAGGGAAGAGAGAAAAGGCTGCAGGAGAGAGGAGAAAAGAGGCTGCAAAAGGGAAGAGAGAAAAGACTGCAGGAGGGATGAGGCTACATGAGGGATGAGAGAAGAGGCTTCATGAGGGAAGAGAGAAGAGGCTGCAAGAGAGAGGAGAAAAGAGGCTGCAAAAGGGAAGAGAGAATAGGCTGCATGAGGGAAGAGACTACAAGAGGGAATAGAGAAGAGGCTGCATGAGGGAGGAGAGAAGAGGCTGCATGAGGGAAGAGAGAAGAGGCTGCAAGAGGGAAGAGAGAAGAGGCTGCAAGAGCGAAGAGAGAAGAGGTTGCATGAGGGAAGAGAGAAGAGGCTGCAAGAGGTAAAAGAGAAGAGACTGCAAGAGGGAAGAGAGAAGAGGCTGCAAGAGGGAAAAGAGAAGAGGCTGCATGAAGGAAGATAGAAGAGGCTGCATGAGGGAAGGGAGAAGAGGCTGCAAGAGGGAAGAGGCTGCATTAGGGAAGAGAGAAAAGGCTGAAAGAGGGAAAAGAGAAGAGGATGCATGAGGGAAGAGAGAAGAGGCACCAAGAAGGAAGAGAGAAGACACTATAAGAGGGAAGAGAGAAGAGCCTGCTAGAGGGAAGAGGCTTTATGCAGGAAGAGAGAAGAGGCAGCATGAGGGAAGAGAGAAGAGGCTGCATGAGGGTAGAGAGAAGAGGCTGCATGAGGGAAGAGAGAAGAGGCTGCAAGAGGGAAGAGAGAAGAGGCTGCAAGAGGGAATAGAGAAGAGGCTGCATGAGGGAAGAGAGAAGAGGCTGCATGAGGGAAGAGAGAAGAGGCTGCAAGAGGGAGGAGAGAATAGGCTGCATGAGGGAAGAGGCTGCATGAGGGAAGAGAGAAGAGGCTGCATGAGGGAAGAGAGAAGAGGCTGCAAGAGGGAAGAGAGAAGAGGCTGCAAGAGGGAAGGGAGAAGAGACTGCAAGCTGGAAGAGGCTGAATGAGGGAAGAGAGAAGAGGCTGCATGAGGGAAGAGAGAAGACGCTGCAAGAGGGAAGTGAGAAGAGGCTGCAAGAGGGAAGAGAGAAGAGGCTGCAAGAGGAAAGGGAGAAGAGACTGCAAGAGGGAAGAGGCTTAATGAGGGAAGAGAGAAGAGGCTGCAGGAGAGAAAAGGGTGCAGGAGGGAAGAGAGAAGAGGCTGCAAGAGGGAAGAGGCTGCATGAGGGAAGGGAAAAGAGGCTGCAGGGGGAAAAGAGAAGAAGCTGCAAGAGGGAAGAGAGAAGAGGCTGCATGAGGGAAGAGAGAAGAGGCTGCAAGAGAGAGGAGAAAAGAGGCTGCAAAAGGGAAGAGAGAAGAGGCTGCATGAGGGAAGAGGCTGCATGAGGGAAGAGAGAAGAGGCTGCAAGAGGAAAGAGAGAAGAGCCTGCAAGAGGGAAGAGAGAAGAGGCTGCTAGACGGAAGAGGCTGCATGAGGGAAGAGAGAAGAGGCTGCGAGAGGAAAGACAGAAGAAGCTGAAAGAGGTAAAAGAGAAGAGGCTGCAGGAGTTAAGAGGCTGAATGAGGGAAGAGAGAAGAGGCTGCAAGAGGGAAGAGAGAAGAGGCTGCATGAGGGAAGAGAGAAAAAGGCTGCAAGAGCGAAGACAGAAGAAGCTGAAAGAGGTAAAAGAGAAGAGGCTGCAGGAGTTAAGAGGCTGAATGAGGGAAGACAGAAGAGGATGCGAGAGGGAAGAGAGAAGAGGCTGCAAGAGGGAAGAGAGAAGAGGCTGCAAGAGCGAATAGAGAAGAGGTTGCACGAGGGAAGAGGAGAGAAGAGGCTGCAAGAGGTAAAAGAGAAGAGACTGCAAGAGGGAAGAGAGAAGAGGCTGCATGAAGGAAGATAGAAGAGGCTGCATGAGGGAAGAGAGAAAAGGCTGAAAGAGGGAAAAGAGAAGAGGATGCATGAGGGAAGAGAGAAGAGGCACCAAGAAGGAAGAGAGAAGACACTATAAGAGGGAAGAGAGAAGAGCCTACTAGAGGGAAGAGGCTTTATGCAGGAAGAGAGAAGAGGCGGCATGAGGGAAGAGAGAAGAGGCTGCATGAGGGAAGAGAGAAGAGGCTGCATGAGGGAAGAGGCTGCATGAGGGAAGAGAGAAGAGGCTGCATGAGGGAAGAGAGAAGAGGCTGCAAGAGGGAAGAGAGAAGAGGCTGCAAGAGGGAAGAGAGAAGAGGCTGCAAGAGGGAAGAGAGAAGAGGCTGCAAGAGGGAAGAGAGAAGAGGCTGCAAGAGGGAAGAGAGAAGAGGCTGCATAAGGTAAGAGAGAAGAGGCGGCAAGAGGGAAGAAAGAAGAGGCTGCAAGAGGGAAGAGGCTGCATGAGGGAAGAGAGAAGAGGCTGCATGAGGGAAGAGAGAAGAGGCTGCAAGAGGGAAGAGAGAAGAGGCTGCAAGAGGGAAGGGAGAAGAGACTGCAAGAGGGAAGAGGCTGAATGAGGGAAGAGAGAAGAGGCTGCATGAGGGAAGAGAGAAGACGCTGCAAGAGGGAGGAGAGAATAGGCTGCATGAGGGAAGAGCCTGCATGAGGGAAGAGAGAAGAGGCTGCATGAGGGAAGAGAGAAGAGGCTGCAAGAGGGAAGAGAGAAGAGGCTGCAAGAGGGAAGGGAGAATAGACTGCAAGATGGAAGAGGCTTAATGAGGGAAGAGAGAAGAGGCTGCATGAGGGAAGAGAGAAGAGGCTGCAGGAGAGAAAAGGCTGCATGAGGGAAGAGAGAAGAGGCTGCAAGAGGGAAGAGAGAAGAGGCTGCAAGAGGGAAGAGGCTGCATGAGGGAAGAGAGAAGAGGCTGCAAGAGGGAGGAGAGAAGAGACTGTAAGAGGGAGAGAGAAGAGGCTGCATGAGGGAAGAGAGAAGAAGCGGCATGAAGGAAGAGCGAAGAGGCTACATGAGGGAAGAGAGAAGAGGCGGCATGAGGGAAGAGAGAATAGAGTCTGCAAGAGGGAAGAGAGAATAGGCTGCATGAGGGAAGAGGCTGCATAAGGGAAGAGAAAAGAGGCTGCATGAGGGAAGAGAGAAGAGGCTGCAGGAAGGAAGAGAGAAGAGGCTGCAAGAGGGAAGAGAGAAGAGGCTGCATGAGGGAAGAGAGAAGAGGCTGCATGAGGGAAGAGAGAAGAGGCTGCATGAGGGAAGAGAGAATAGAGGCTGCAAGAGGGAAGAGAGAATAGGCTGCATGAGGGAAGAGGCTGCATAAGGGAAGAGAGAAGAGGCTGCATGAGGGAAGAGAGAAGAGGCTGCAGGAAGGAAGAGAGAAGAGGCTGCAAGAGGGAAGAGAGAAGAGGCTGCAAGAGGGAATAGAGAAGAGGCTGCATGAGGGAAGAGAGAAGAGGCTGCATGAGGGAAGAGAGAAGAGGCTGCAAGAGGTAAGAGAGAAGAGGCTGCAAGAGGGAAGAGGCTGCATGAGGTAAGAGAGAAGAGGCTGCATGAGGGAAGAGAGAAGAGGCTGCATGAGGGAAGAGAGAAGAGACTGCAAGAGGGTTGAGGGAAGAGGCTGCATGAGGGAAGAAAAAAGATGCTACTTCAGGGAAGAGAGAAGAGGCTGAATGAGGGAAGAGAGAAAAGGCTCCCTGAGGAAAGAGAGAAGAGGCTGTAAGAGGGAGGGGAGAAGAGGCTGCATGAGGGAAGAGAGAAGAGGCGGCATGAGGGAAGAGAAAAGAGGCTGCATGAGGGAAGAGGCGGCATTAGGGAAGAGAGAAGAGGCGGCATTAGGGAAGAGAGAAGAGGCGGCATGAGGGAAGAGAAAAGAAGCTGCATGAGGGAAGAGGCGGCATGAGGGAAAGAGAGAAGAGGCGGCATTAGGGAAGAGAGAAGAGGCTGCATGAGTGAAGGAGAAGAGGCTGCATGAGGGAATAGAGAAGAGGCTGCATGAGGGAGGAGAGAAGAGGCTGCATGAGGGAAGAGAGAAGAGGCTGCAAGAGGGAAGAGAGAAGAGGCTGCAAGAGCGAAGAGAGAAGAGGTTGCATAAGGGAAGAGAGAAGAGGCTGCAAGAGGTAAAAGAGAAGAGACTGCAAGAGGGAAGAGAGAAGAGGCTGCAAGAGGGAAGAGGCTTTATGCAGGAAGAGAGAAGAGGCTGCATGAGGGTAGAGAGAAGAGGCTGCATGAGGGAAGAGAGAAGAGGCTGCAAGAGGGAAGAGAGAAGAGGCTGCAAGAGGGAATAGAGAAGAGGCTGCATGAGGGAAGAGAGAAGAGGCTGCATGAGGGAAGAGAGAAGAGGCTGCAAGAGGGAGGAGAGAATAGGCTGCATGAGGGAAGAGGCTGCATGAGGGAAGAGAGAAGAGGCTGCATGAGGGAAGAGAGAAGAGGCTGCAAGAGGGAAGAGAGAAGAGGCTGCAAGAGGGAAGGGAGAAGAGACTGCAAGATGGAAGAGGCTGAATGAGGGAAGAGAGAAGAGGCTGCATGAGGGAAGAGAGAAGACGCTGCAAGAGGGAAGTGAGAAGAGGCTGCAAGAGGGAAGAGAGAAGAGGCTGCAAGAGGAAAGGGAGAAGAGACTGCAAGAGGGAAGAGGCTTAATGAGGGAAGAGAGAAGAGGCTGCAGGAGAGAAAAGGGTGCAGGAGGGAAGAGAGAAGAGGCTGCAAGAGGGAAGAGGCTGCATGAGGGAAGGGAAAAGAGGCTGCAGGGGGAAAAGAGAAGAAGCTGCAAGAGGGAAGAGAGAAGAGGCTGCATGAGGGAAGAGAGAAGAGGCTGCAAGAGAGAGGAGAAAAGAGGCTGCAAAAGGGAAGAGAGAAGAGGCTGCATGAGGGAAGAGGCTGCATGAGGGAAGAGAGAAAAGGCTGCATGAGGGAAGAGAGAAGAGGCTGCAAGAGGAAAGAGAGAAGAGCCTGCAAGAGGGAAGAGAGAAGAGGCTGCTAGACGGAAGAGGCTGCATGAGGGAAGAGAGAAGAGGCTGCGAGAGGAAAGACAGAAGAAGCTGAAAGAGGTAAAAGAGAAGAGGCTGCAGGAGTTAAGAGGCTGAATGAGGGAAGAGAGAAGAGGCTGCAAGAGGGAAGAGAGAAGAGGCTGCATGAGGGAAGAGAGAAAAAGGCTGCAAGAGCGAAGACAGAAGAAGCTGAAAGAGGTAAAAGAGAAGAGGCTGCAGGAGTTAAGAGGCTGAATGAGGGAAGACAGAAGAGGATGCTAGAGGGAAGAGAGAAGAGGCTGCAAGAGGGAAGAGAGAAGAGGCTGCAAGAGCGAATAGAGAAGAGGTTGCATGAGGGAAGAGGAGAGAAGAGGCTGCAAGAGGTAAAAGAGAAGAGACTGCAAGAGGGAAGAGAGAAGAGGCTGCATGAAGGAAGATAGAAGAGGCTGCATGAGGGAAGAGAGAAAAGGCTGAAAGAGGGAAAAGAGAAGAGGATGCATGAGGGAAGAGAGAAGAGGCACCAAGAAGGAAGAGAGAAGACACTATAAGAGGGAAGAGAGAAGAGCCTACTAGAGGGAAGAGGCTTTATGCAGGAAGAGAGAAGAGGCGGCATGAGGGAAGAGAGAAGAGGCTGCATGAGGGAAGAGAGAAGAGGCTGCATGAGGGAAGAGAGAAGAGGCTGCAAGAGGGAAGAGAGAAGAGGCTGCAAGAGGGAATAGAGAAGAGGCTGCATGAGGGAAGAGAGAATAGGCTGCATGAGGGAAGAGGCTGCATGAGGGAAGAGAGAAGAGGCTGCATGAGGGAAGAGAGAAGAGGCTGCAAGAGGGAAGAGAGAAGAGGCTGCAAGAGGGAAGGGAGAAGAGACTGCAAGAGGGAAGAGGCTGAATGAGGGAAGAGAGAAGAGGCTGCATGAGGGAAGAGAGAAGACGCTGCAAGAGGGAGGAGAGAATAGGCTGCATGAGGGAAGAGCCTGCATGAGGGAAGAGAGAAGAGGCTGCATGAGGGAAGAGAGAAGAGGCTGCAAGAGGGAAGAGAGAAGAGGCTGCAAGAGGGAAGGGAGATTAGACTGCAAGATGGAAGAGGCTTAATGAGGGAAGAGAGAAGAGGCTGCATGAGGGAAGAGAGAAGAGGCTGCAGGAGAGAAAAGGCTGCAGGAGGGAAGAGAGAAGAGGCTGCAAGAGGGAAGAGGCTGCATGAGGGAAGAGAGAAGAGGCTGCAAGAGGGAAGAGAGAAGAGGCTGCAAGAGGGAAGAGGCTGCATGAGGGAAGAGAGAAGAGGCTGCAAGAGAGAGGAGAGAAGAGACTGTAAGAGGGAGAGAGAAGAGGCTGCATGAGGGAAGAGAGAAGAAGCGGCATGAGGGAAGAGCGAAGAGGCTACATGAGGGAAGAGAGAAGAGGCGGCATGAGGGAAGAGAGAATAGAGTCTGCAAGAGGGAAGAGAGAATAGGCTGCATGAGGGAAGAGGCTGCATAAGGGAAGAGAAAAGAGGCTGCATGAGGGAAGAGAGAAGAGGCTGCAGGAAGGAAGAGAGAAGAGGCTGCAAGAGGGAAGAGAGAAGAGGCTGCATGAGGGAAGAGAGAAGAGGCTGCATGAGGGAAGAGAGAAGAGGCTGCATGAGGGAAGAGAGAATAGAGGCTGCAAGAGGGAAGAGAGAATAGGCTGCATGAGGGAAGAGGCTGCATAAGGGAAGAGAGAAGAGGCTGCATGAGGGAAGAGAGAAGAGGCTGCAGGAAGGAAGAGAGAAGAGGCTGCAAGAGGGAATAGAGAAGAGGCTGCATGAGGGAAGAGAGAAGAGGCTGCATGAGGGAAGAGAGAAGAGGCTGCAAGAGGTAAGAGAGAAGAGGCTGCAAGAGGTAAGAGAGAAGAGGCTGCAAGAGGGAAGAGGCTGCATGAGGTAAGAGAGAAGAGGCTGCATGAGGGAAGAGAGAAGAGGCTGCATGAGGGAAGAGAGAAGAGACTGCAAGAGGGTTGAGGGAAGAGGCTGCATGAGGGAAGAAAAAAGATGCTACTTCAGGGAAGAGAGAAGAGGCTGAATGAGGGAAGAGAGAAAAGGCTCCCTGAGGAAAGAGAGAAGAGGCTGTAAGAGGGAGGGGAGAAGAGGCTGCATGAGGGAAGAGAGAAGAGGCGGCATGAGGGAAGAGAAAAGAGGCTGCATGAGGGAAGAGGCGGCATTAGGGAAGAGAGAAGAGGCGGCATTAGGGAAGAGAGAAGAGGCGGCATGAGGGAAGAGAAAAGAAGCTGCATGAGGGAAGAGGCGGCATGAGGGAAAGAGAGAAGAGGCGGCATTAGGGAAGAGAGAAGAGGCTGCATGAGTGAAGGAGAAGAGGCTGCATGAGGGAAGAGAGAAGAGGCTGCAAGAGGGAGGAGAGAATAGGCTTCATGAGGGAAGAGACTGCACAAGGGAAGAGAGAAGAGACTGCAAGAGGGAAGATGCTGCATGAGGGAAGAGAGAAGAGGATGCATGAGGGAAGAGAGAAGAGGCTGCAAGAGGGAAGAGAGAAGAGACTGCAAGAGGGAAGAGAGAAGAGGCTGCATGAGGGAAGAGAGAAGAGGCTGCATGAAGGAAGAGAAGAGGCTGCAAGAGGGAAGAGAGAAGAGGCTGCATGAGGGAAGAGGCTGCATGAGGGAAGAGAGAAGAGGCTGCATGAGGGAAGAGAGAAGAGGCTGCAAGAGGGAAGAGAGAAGAGGCTGCTTGAGGGAAGAGGCTGCATGAGGGAAGAGAGAAGAGACTGCAAGAGGGAAGAGGCTGCATGAGGGAAGAGAGAAGAGGCTGCAGGAGGAAAGAGAGAAGAGGCTGCATGAGGGAAGAGAGAAAAGACTGCAGGAGGGAAGAGAGAATTGGCTGCATGAGGGAAGAGGGAAGAGGCGGCATGAGGGAAGAGGGAAGAGGCGGCATGAGGGAAGAGAGAAGAGGCTGCATGAGGGAAGAGAGAAAAGACTGCAGGAGGGAAGAGAGAATTGGCTGCATGAGGGAAGAGGGAAGAGGAGGCATGAGGGAAGAGGGAAGAGGCAGCATGAGGGAAGAGAGAAGAGGCTGCATGAGGGAAGAGAGACTAGGCGGCATGAGGGAAGAGAGAAGAGGCTGCATGAGGGAAGAGGGAAGAGGCGGCATGAGGGAAGAGAGAAGAGGCGGCATGAGGGAAGAGAGAAGAGGCTGCATTAGGGAAGAGAGAAGAGGCTGCATGAGTGAAGAGAGAAGAGGCTGAAAGAGGGAGGAGAGAATAGGCTGAAAGAGGGAGGAGAGAATAGGCTGCATGAGGGAAGAGGCTGCATGAGGGAAGAGAGAAGAGGCTGCATGAGGGAAGAAAGAAGAGGCTGCAAGAGGGAAGAGAGAAGAGGATGCATGAGGGAAGAGAGAAGAGGCTGCAAGAGGGAAGAGAGAAGAGACTGCAAGAGGGAAGAGAGAAGAGGCTGCATGAGGGAAGAGAGAAGAGGCTGCATGAGGGAAGAGAGAAGAGGCTGCAAGAGGGAGGAGAGAAGAGGCTGCATGAGGGAAGAGGCTGCATGAGGGAAGAGAGAAGAGGCTGCATGAGGGAAGAGAGAAGAGGCTGCAAGAGGGAAGAGAGAAGAGGATGCATGAGGGAAGAGAGGAGAGGCAGCAAGAGGGAAGGGAGAAGAGACTGCAATAGGGAAGAGGCTGCATTAGGGAAGAGAGAAGAGGCTGAAAGAGGGAAGAGAGAAGAGGCTGCATGAGGGAAGATAGAAGAGGCGGCATGAGGGAAGAGAGAACAGGCACCAAGAAGGAAGAGAGAAGAGACTGGTAGAGGGAAGAGAGAAGGGCCTGCAAAAAGGAAGAGGCTTTTATGAGGGAAGAGAGAAGAGGCTTTATGAGGGAAGAGAGAAAAGGTTGCATGAGGGAAGAGAGAAGAGGCTGCATGAGGGAAGAGAGAAGAGGCTGCAAGAGGGAGGAGAGAATAGGCTGCATGAGGGAAGAAGCTGCATGTGAGAAGAGAGAAGAGGCTGCATGAGGGAAGAGAGAAGATGCCGCACGAGGGAAGAGAGAAGAGGCTGCATGAGGGAAGAGGCTGCATGAGGGAAGAGAGAAGAGACAGCAAGAGGTAAGAGGCTGCATGAGGGAAGAGAGAAGAGGCTGATGGAGGGAAGAGAGAAGAGGATGCATGAGGGAAGAGGGGAGAGGCTGCAAGAGGGAAGGGAGAAGAGACTGCAATAGGGAAGAGGCTGCATTAGGGAAGAGAGAAGAGGCTGAAAGAGGGAAGAGAGAAGAGGCTGCATGAGGGAAGACAGAAGAGGCGGCATGAGGGAAGAGAGAAGAGGCTGCAAGAGGGAAGAGAGAAGAGGCTGCAAGAGGGAAGAGAGATCAGGCACCAAGAAGGAAGAGAGAAGAGACTGCTAGAGGGAAGAGAGAAGGGCCTGCAAGAAGGAAGAGGCTTTATGAGGGAAGAGAGAAGAGGCTTTATGAGGGAAGAGAGAAGAGGTTGCATGAGTGAAGAGAGAAGAGGCTGCAAGAGGGAAGAGAGAAGAGGCTGAAACAGGGAAGAGAGAAGAGGCTGCATGAGGGAAGATAGAAGAGGCGGCATGAGGGAAGAGAGAAGAGGCTGCAAGAGGGAAGAGGCTGCATGAGGGAAGAGGGAAGAGGCGGCATTACGGAAGAGAGAAGAGGCTGCATGAGTGAAGAGAGAAGAGGCTGCATGAGGGAAGAGAGAAGAAGCTGCAAATGGGAGGAGAGAATAGGCTGCATGAGGGAAGAGGCTGCATGAGGGAAGAGAGAAGAGGCTGCAAGAGGGAAGAGAGATGACGCTGTAAGAGGAAAGAGAGTAGAGACTGCAAGAGGGAAGAGAGTAGAGGCTGCAAGAGAGAAGAGACTGCAAGAGGGAAGAAAAACAAGGCTACTTCAGGGAGGAGAGAAGAGGCTGCATGAGTGAAGAGAGAAGAGGCGGCATGAAGGAAGAGAAAAGAGGCTGCATGAGGGAAGAGGGAAGAGGCGGCATGAGAGAAGAGAGAAGAGGCGGCATGAGGGAAGAGAGAAGAGGCTGCATTAGGGAAGAGAGAAGAGGCTGCATGAGTGAAGAGAGAAGAGGCTGCATGAGGGAAGAGAGAAGAGGCTGAAAGAGGGAGGAGAGAATAGGCTGCATGAGGGAAGAGGCTGCATGAGGGAAGAGAGAAGAGGCTGCATGAGGGAAGAAAGAAGAGGCTGCAAGAGGGAAGAGAGAAGAGGATGCATGAGGGAAGAGAGAAGAGGTTGCAAGAGGGAAGAGAGAAGAGACTGCAAGAGGGAAGAGAGAAGAGGCTGCATGAGGGAAGAGAGAAGAGGCTGCATGAGGGAAGAGAGAAGAGGCTGCAAGAGGGAGGAGAGAATAGGCTGCATGAGGGAAGAAGCTGCATGTGAGAAGAGAGAAGAGGCTGCATGAGGGAAGAGAGAAGAGGCTGCACGAGGGAAGAGAGAAGAGACAGCAAGAGGTAAGAGGCTGCATGAGGGAAGAGAGAAGAGACAGCAAGAGGTAAGAGGCTGCATGAGGGAAGAGAGAAGAGGCTGCATGAGGGAAGAGAGAAGAGGCTGCAAGAGGGAAGAGAGAAGAGGCTGCAAGAGGGAAGAGAGATCAGGCACCAAGAAGGAAGGGAGAAGAGACTGCTAGAGGGAAGAGAGAAGGGCCTGCAAGAAGGAAGAGGCTTTATGAGGGAAGAGAGAAGAGGCTTTATGAGGGAAGAGAGAAGAGGTTGCATGAGGGAAGAGAGAAGAGGCTGCAAGAGGGAAGAGAGAAGAGGCTGAAACAGGGAAGAGAGAAGAGGCTGCATGAGGGAAGATAGAAGAGGCGGCATGAGGGAAGAGAGAAGAGGCTGCATGAGTGAAGAGAGAAGAGGCTGCATGAGGGAAGAGAGAAGAAGCTGCAAATGTGAGGAGAGAATAGGCTGCATGAGGGAAGAGGCTGCATGAGGGAAGAGAGAAGAGGCTGCATGAGGGAAGAAAGAAGAGGCTGCAAGAGGGAAGAGAGAAGAGGATGCATGAGGGAAGAGAGAAGATGCTGCAAGAGGGAAGAGAGAAGAGACTGCAAGAGGGAAGAGAGAAGAGGATGCATGAGGGAAGAGAGAATATGCTGCAAGAGGGAAGAGAGAAGAGGCTGCATGAGGGAAGAGAGAAGAGGCTGCATGAGGGAAGAGAGAAGAGGCTGCAAGAGTGAGGAGAGAATAGGCTTCATGAGGGAAGAGGCTGCATGAGGGAAGAGAGAAGAGGCTGCAAGAGGGAAGAGAGAAGAGGCTGCAAGACGGAAGAGAGAAGGGAGTGCAAGAGGGAAGAGGCTGCATGATGGAGGGGAGAAGAGGCTGCATGAGGGAGGAGAGAAGAGGCTGCAAGAGGAAAGAGGCTGCATGGGGGAAGAGAGAAGAGGCTGCATGAGGGAGGAGAGAATAGGCTTCATGAGGGAACAGGCTGCATGAGGGAAGAGAGAAGAGGCTGCAAGAGGGAAGAGAGAAGAGGCTGCAAGAGGGAAGAGGCTGCATGATGGAGGGGAGAAGAGGCTGCATGAGGGAAGAGAGAAGAGGCTGCAAGAGGGAAGAGGCTGCATGAGGGAAGAGAGAAGAGGCTGCATGAGGGAAGGGAGAAGAGGCTGCATGAGGAAAGAGAGAAGAGGCTGCATGAGGGAAGAGAGAAGAGGTCTAAAGAGGGAGGAGAGAATAGGCTGCATGAGGGAAGAGGCTGCTTGAGGGAAGAGAGAGGAGGCTACAAGAGGGAGGAGAGAAGAGGGTGCATGAGGGAAGAGAGAAGAGGCTGCAAGAGGGAAGAGAGATGACGCTGTAAGAGGAAAGAGAGTAGAGACTGCAAGAGGGAAGAGAGTAGAGGCTGCAAGAGAGAAGAGACTGCAAGAGGGAAGAAAAACAAGGCTACTTCAGGGAGGAGAGAAGAGGCTGCATGAGGGAAGAGGGAAGAGGCGGCATGAGGGAAGAGAGAAAAGGCCGCATGAGGGAAGAGAGAAGAGGCTGCATTAGGGAAGAGAGAAGAGGCTGCATGAGTGAAGAGAGAAGAGGCTGCATGAGGGAAGAGAGAAGAGGCTGAAAGAGGGAGGAGAGAATAGGCTGCATGAGGGAAGAAGCTGCATGAGGGAAGAGAGAAGAGGCTGCATGAGGGAAGAAAGAAGAGGCTGCAAGAGGGAAGAGAGAAGAGGATGCATGAGGGAAGAGAGAAGAGGCTGCAAGAGGGAAAAGAGAAGAGACTGCAAGAGGGAGGAGACAATAGGCTGCATGAGGGAAGAAGCTGCATTTGAGAAGAGAGAAGAGGCTGCATGAGGGAAGAGAGAAGAGGCTGCACGAGGGAAGAGAGAAGAGGCTGCATGAGGGAAGAGGCTGCATGAGGGAAGAGAGAAGAGACAGCAAGAGGTAAGAGGCTGCATGAGGGAAGAGAGAAGAGGCTGCATGAGGGAAGAGAGAAGAGGCTGCAAGAGGGAAGAAAAAGAGGATGCATGAGGGAAGAGAGGAGATGCTGCAAGAGGGAAGGGAGAAGAGACTGCATGAGGGAAGATAGAAGAGGCGGCATGAGGGAAGAGAGAAGAGGCTGCAAGAGGGAAGAGAGATGAGGCTGCAAGAGGGAAGAGAGATCAGGCACCAAGAAGGAAGAGAGAAGAGACTGCTAGAGGGAAGAGAGAAGGGCCTGCAAGAAGGAAGAGGCTTTATGAGGGAAGAGAGAAGAGGCTTTATGAGGGAAGAGAGAAGAGGTTGCATGAGGGAAGAGAGAAGAGGCTGCAAGAGGGAAGAGAGAAGAGGCTGAAACAGGGAAGAGAGAAGAGGCTGCATGAGGGAAGATAGAAGAGGCGGCATGAGGGAAGAGAGAAGAGGCTGCAAGAGGGAAGAGAGAAGAGGCTGCAAGACGGAAGAGAGAAGGGACTGCAAGAGGGAAGAGGCTGCATGATGGAGGGGAGAAGAGGCTGCATGAGGGAGTGGAGAAGAGGCTGCAAGAGGAAAGAGGCTGCATGAGGGAAGAGAGAAGAGGCTGCATGAGGGAGGAGTGAATAGGCTTCATGAGGGAACAGGCTGCATGAGGGAAGAGAGAAGAGGCTGCAAGAGGGAAGAGAGAAGAGGCTGCAAGAGGGAAGAGGCTGCATGAGGGAAGAGAGAAGAGGCTGCATGAGGGAAGGGAGAAGAGGCTGCATGAGGAAAGAGAGAAGAGGCTGCATGAGGGAAGAGAGAAGAGGCTGCTTGAGGGAAGAGAGAAGAGGCTGTAAGAGGGAAGAGACAGCATGAGGGAAGAGAGAAGAGGCGGCATGAGGGAAGAGAGAAGAGCCGGCATGAGGGAAGAGAGAAGATCCTGCAAGAGGGAAGAGAGAAGAGGCTGCACGAGGGAAGATAGAAGAGGCGGCATGAGGGAAGAGAGAAGTGGCTGCATGAGGGAAGAGAGAAGAGGCGGCATGAGGGAAGAAAGAAGAGGCGGCAAGAGGGAAGAGAAGAGGCTGCATGAAGGAAGAGAGAAGAAGCTGCAAATGGGAGGAGAGAATAGGCTGCATGAGGGAAGAGGCTGCATGAGGGAAGAGAGAAGAGGCTGCATGAGGGAAGAAAGAAGAGGCTGCAAGAGGGAAGAGAGAAGAGGCTGTATGAGGGAAGAGAGAAGAGGCTGCAAGAGTGAGGAGAGAATAGGCTTCATGAGGGAAGAGGCTGCATGAGGGAAGAGAGAAGAGGCTGCAAGAGGGAAGAGAGAAGAGGCTGCAAGACGGAAGAGAGAAGAGGCTGCATGAGGGAAGAGGCTGCATGATGGAGGGGAGAAAAGGCTGCATGAGGGAGGAGAGAAGAGGCTGCAAGAGGAAAGAGGCTGCATGGGGGAAGAGAGAAGAGGCTGCATGAGGGAAGAGAGAAGAGGCTGCAAGAGTGAGGAGAGAATAGGCTTCATGAGGGAAGAGGCTGCATGAGGGAAGAGAGAAGAGGCTGCATGAGGGAAGAGAGAAGAGGCTGCAAGAGTGAGGAGAGAATAGGCTTCATGAGGGAAGAGGCTGCATGAGGGAAGAGAGAAGAGGCTGCAAGAGGGAAGAGAGAAGAGGCTGCAAGACGGAAGAGAGAAGGGACTGCAAGAGGGAAGAGGCTGCATGATGGAGGGGAGAAAAGGCTGCATGAGGGAGGAGAGAAGAGGCTGCAAGAGGAAAGAGGCTGCATGGGGGAAGAGAGAAGAGGCTGCATGAGGGAGGAGAGAATAGGCTTCATGAGGGAACAGGCTGCATGAGGGAAGAGAGAAGAGGCTGCAAGAGGGAAGAGAGAAGAGGCTGCAAGAGGGAAGAGGCTGCATGATGGAGGGGAGAAGAGGCTGCATGAGGGAAGAGAGAAGAGGCTGCAAGAGGGAAGAGGCTGCATGAGGGAAGAGAGAAGAGGCTGCATGAGGGAAGGGAGAAGAGGCTGCATGAGGAAAGAGAGAAGAGGCTGCATGAGGGAAGAGAGAAGAGGTCTAAAGAGGGAGGAGAGAATAGGCTGCATGAGGGAAGAGGCTGCTTGAGGGAAGAGAGAGAAGGCTACAAGAGGGAGGAGAGAAGAGGGTGCATGAGGGAAGAGAGAAGAGGCTGCAAGAGGGAAGAGAGATGACGCTGTAAGAGGAAAGAGAGTAGAGACTGCAAGAGGGAAGAGAGTAGAGGCTGCAAGAGAGAAGAGACTGCAAGAGGGAAGAAAAACGAGGCTACTTCAGGGAGGAGAGAAGAGGCTGCATGAGGGAAGAGAAAAGAAGCGGCATGAGGGAAAAGAAAAGAGGCTGCATGAGGGAAGAGGGAAGAGGCGGCATGAGGGAAGAGAGAAGAGGCGGCATGAGGGAAGAGAGAAGAGGCTGCATTAGGGAAGAGAGAAGAGGCTGCATGAGTGAAGAGAGAAGAGGCTGAAAGAGGGAGGAGAGAATAGGCTGCATGAGGGAAGAGGCTGCATGAGGGAAGAGAGAAGAGGCTGCATGAGGGAAGAAAGAAGAGGCTGCAAGAGGGAAGAGAGAAGAGGATGCATGAGGGAAGAGAGAAGAGGCTGCATGAGGGAAGAGAGAAGAGGCTGCAAGAGGGAGGAGAGAATAGGCTGCATGAGGGAAGAAGCTGCATGTGAAAAGAGAGAAGAGGCTGCATGAGGGAAGAGAGAAGAGGCTGCATGAGGGAAGAGGCTGCATGAGGGAAGAGAGAAGAGACAGCAAGAGGTAAGAGGCTGCATGAGGGAAGGGAGAAGAGGCTGCATGAAGGAAGAGAGAAGAGTCTGCAAGAGGGAAGAGAGAAGAGGATGCATGAGGTAAGAGAGGAGAGGCTGCAAGAGGGAAGGGAGAAGCGACTGCAATAGGGAAGAGGCTGCATTAGGCAAGAGAGAAGAGGCTGAAAGAGGGAAGAGAGAAGAGGCTGCATGAGGGAAGATAGAAGAGGCGGCATGAGGGAAGAGAGAAGAGGCTGCAAGAGGGAAGAGAGAAGAGGCTGCAAGAGGGAAGAGAGATCAGGCACCAAGAAGGAAGAGAGAAGAGACTGCTAGAGGGAAGAGAGAAGGGCCTGCAAGAAGGAAGAGGCTTTATGAGGGAAGAGAGAAGAGGCTTTATGAGGGAAGAGAGAAGAGGCTGCAAGAGGGAAGAGAGAAGAGGCTGCAACAGGGAAGAGAGAAGAGGCTGCATGAGGGAAGATAGAAGAGGCGGCATGAGGGAAGAGAGAAGAGGCTGCAAGAGGGAAGAGGCTGCATGAGGGAAGAGGGAAGAGGCGGCATTACGGAAGAGAGAAGAGGCTGCATGAGTGAAGAGAGAAGAGGCTGCACGAGGGAAGAGAGAAGAAGCTGCAAATGGGAGGAGAGAATAGGCTGCATGAGGGAAGAGGCTGCATGAGGGAAGAGAGAAGAGGCTGCATGAGGGAAGAAAGAAGAGGCTGCAAGAGGGAAGAGAGAAGAAGATGCATGAGGGAAGAGAGAAGATGCTGCAAGAGGGAAGAGAGAAGAGACTGCAAGAGGGAATAGAGAGAAGAGGCTGCATGAGGGAAGACAGAAGAGGCTGCATGAGGGAAGAGAGAAGAGGCTGCAAGAGGGAGGAGAGAATAGGCTTCATGAGGGAAGAGGCTGCATGAGGGAAGAGAGAAGAGGCTGCAAGAGGGAAGAGAGAAGAGGCTGCAAGACGGAAGAGAGAAGGGACTGCAAGAGGAAAGAGGCTGCATGATGGAGGGGAGAAGAGGCTGCATGAGGGAGGAGAGAAGAGGCTGCAAGAGGAAAGAGGCTGCATGAGGGAAGAGAGAAGAGGCTGCATGAGGGAGGAGAGAATAGGCCTCATGAGGGAACAGGCTGCATGAGGGAAGAGAGAAGAGGCTGCAAGAGGGAAGAGAGAAGAGGCTGCAAGAGGGAAGAGGCTGCATGATGGAGGGGGGAAGAGGCTGCATGAGGGAAGAGAGAAGAGGCTGCATGAGGGAAGAGAGAAGAGGCTGCATGAGGGAAGAGAGAAGAGGCTGCACGAGGGAAGAGAGAAGAGGCTGCATGAGGGAAGAGAGAAGAGGCTGCACGAGGGAAGAGAGAAGAGGCTGCATGAGGGAAGAGAGAAGAGACAGCAAGAGGTAAGAGGCTGCATGAGGGAAGGGAGAAGAGGCTGCATGAAGGAAGAGAGAAGAGGCTGCAAGAGGGAAGAGAGAAGAGGATGCATGAGGTAAGAGAGGAGAGGCTGCAAGAGGGAAGGGAGAAGAGACTGCAATAGGGAAGAGGCTGCATTAGGGAAGAGAGAAGAGGCTGAAAGAGGGAAGAGAGAAGAGGCTGCATGAGGGAAGATAGAAGAGGCGGCATGAGGGAAGAGAGAAGAGGCTGCAAGAGGGAAGAGAGAAGAGGCTGCAAGAGGGAAGAGAGATCAGGCACCAAGAAGGAAGAGAGAAGAGACTGCTAGAGGGAAGAGAGAAGGGCCTGCAAGAAGGAAGAGGCTTTATGAGGGAAGAGAGAAGAGGCTTTATGAGGGAAGAGAGAAGAGGCTGCAAGAGGGAAGAGAGAAGAGGCTGCAACAGGGAAGAGAGAAGAGGCTGCATGAGGGAAGATAGAAGAGGCGGCATGAGGGAAGAGAGAAGAGGCTGCAAGAGGGAAGAGGCTGCATGAGGGAAGAGGGAAGAGGCGGCATTACGGAAGAGAGAAGAGGCTGCATGAGTGAAGAGAGAAGAGGCTGCACGAGGGAAGAGAGAAGAAGCTGCAAATGGGAGGAGAGAATAGGCTGCATGAGGGAAGAGGCTGCATGAGGGAAGAGAGAAGAGGCTGCATGAGGGAAGAAAGAAGAGGCTGCAAGAGGGAAGAGAGAAGAAGATGCATGAGGGAAGAGAGAAGATGCTGCAAGAGGGAAGAGAGAAGAGACTGCAAGAGGGAATAGAGAGAAGAGGCTGCATGAGGGAAGACAGAAGAGGCTGCATGAGGGAAGAGAGAAGAGGCTGCAAGAGGGAGGAGAGAATAGGCTTCATGAGGGAAGAGGCTGCATGAGGGAAGAGAGAAGAGGCTGCAAGAGGGAAGAGAGAAGAGGCTGCAAGACGGAAGAGAGAAGGGACTGCAAGAGGAAAGAGGCTGCATGATGGAGGGGAGAAGAGGCTGCATGAGGGAGGAGAGAAGAGGCTGCAAGAGGAAAGAGGCTGCATGAGGGAAGAGAGAAGAGGCTGCATGAGGGAGGAGAGAATAGGCTTCATGAGGGAACAGGCTGCATGAGGGAATAGAGAAGAGGCTGCAAGAGGGAAGAGAGAAGAGGCTGCAAGAGGGAAGAGGCTGCATGATGGAGGGGAGAAGAGGCTGCATGAGGGAAGAGAGAAGAGGCTGCATTACGGAAGAGAGAAGAGGCTGCATGAGTGAAGAGAGAAGAGGCTGCATGAGGGAAGAGAGAAGAAGCTGCAAATGGGAGGAGAGAATAGGCTTCATGAGGGAAGAGAGAATATGCTGCAAGAGGGAAGAGAGAAGAGGCTGCATGAGGGAAGAGAGAAGAGGCTGCATGAGGGAAGATAGAAGAGGCTGCAAGAGTGAGGAGAGAATAGGCTTCATGAGGGAAGAGGCTGCATGATGGAGGGGAGAAGAGGCTACATGAGGGAGGAGAGAAGAGGCTGCAAGAGGAAAGAGGCTGCATGAGGGAAGAGAGAAGAGGCTGCATGAGGGAGGAGAGAATAGGCTTCATGAGGGAACAGGCTGCATGAGGGAAGAGAGAAGAGGCTGCAAGAGGGAAGAGAGAAGAGGCTGAAAGAGGGAAGAGGCTGCATGATGGAGGGGAGAAGAGGCTGCATGAGGGAAGAGAGAAGAGGCTGCAAGAGGGAAGAGGCTGCATGAGGGAAGAGAGAAGAGGCTGCATGAGGGAAGGGAGAAGAGGCTGCATGAGGAAAGAGAGAAGAGGCTGCATGAGGGAAGAGAGAAGAGGCTGCTTGAGGGAAGAGAGAAGAGGCTGTAAGAGGGAAGAGACAGCATGAGGGAAGAGAGAAGAGGCGGCATGAGGGAAGAGAGAAGAGGCGGCATGAGGGAAGAGAGAAGAACCTGCAAGAGGGAAGAGAGAAGAGGCTGCATGAGGGAAGATAGAAGAGGCGGCATGAGGGAAGAGAGAAGTGGCTGCATGAGGGAAGAGAGAAGAGGCTGCAAGAGGGAAGAGGCTGCATGAGGGAAGAAAGAAGAGGCGGCAAGAGGGAAGAGAGAAGAGGCTGCATGAAGGAAGAGAGAAGAGGCTGCATGAGGGAAGAGAGAAGAGGCGGCTTGAGGGAAGAGAGAAGAAGCACCAAGAAGGAAGAGAGAAGAGGCTGCAAGAGGGAAGAGAGAAGATGCTGCAAGAGGGAAGAGAGAAGAGGCTGCGTGAGGGAAGAGGCTGCATGAGGGAAGAGAGAAGCGGCTGCAAGAGGGAAGAGAGAAGAGGATGCAAGAGGGAAGAGAGAAGAAGCGGCATGAAGGAAGAGAAAAGAGGATGCCAGAGGGAAGAGAGAAGAGGCTGCATGAGTGAAGAAAGAAGAGGCTGCATGAGTGAAGAAAGAAGAGGCTGCATGAGGGAAGAGAGAAGAGGCTGCATGAGGGAAGAGAGAAGAGGCTGCATGAGGGAAGAGGCTGCATGAGGGAAGAAAGAAGAGGCGGCAGGAGGGAAGAGAGAAGAGGCTGCATGAAAGAAGAGAGAAAAGGCTGCTTGAGGGAAGAGAGAACAGGCTGCAAGAGGGAAGAGTCTGCATTAGGGAAGAGAGAAGAGGCTGAAAGAGGGAAGAGAGAAGAGGATGCATGAGGGAAGAGAGAAGAGGCGGCATGAGGGAAGAGAGAAGAGGCACCAAGAAGGAAGAGAGAAAAGACTGCTAGAGGGAAGAGAGAAGAGCCTGCAAGAGGGAAGAGGCTTTATGAGGGAGGAGAGAAGAGGCTTTATGAGGGAAGAGAGAAGAGGCTGCATGAGGGAAGAGAGAAGAGGCTGCATGAGGGAAGAGAAGAGGCTGCAAGATGGAACAGAGAAGAGGCTGCAAGAGGGAAGAGAGAAGAGGGTGCATGTGGGAAGATAGAAGAGGCGGCATGAGGGAAGAGAGAAGAGGCTGCAAGAGGGAAGAGAGAAGACGCTGCAAGAGGGAAGAGGCTTTATGAGGAAAGAGAGAAGAGGCGGCATGAGGGAAGAGAGAAGAGGCTGCATGAGTGAAGAAAGAAGAGGCTGCAAGAGGGAAGAGAGAAGAGACTGCAAGAGGGAAGAGGCTGCATGATGGAGGGGAGAAGAGGCTGCATGAGGGAAGAAAGAAGAGGCTGCAAGAGGGAAGAGGCTGCATGATGGAGGGGAGAATAGGCTGCATGAGGGAAGAGAGAGTAGGCTGCATGAGGGAGGAGAGAATAGGCTTCATGAGGGAAAAGGCTGCATGATGGAAGAGAGAAGAGGCTGCAAGAGGGAAGAGAGAAGAGGCTGCAAGAGGGAAGAGGCTGCATGATGGAGGGGAGAAGAGGCTGCATGAGGGAAGAGAGAAGAGGCTGCAAGAGGGAAGAGAGAAGAGGCTGCAAGACGGAAGAGAGAAGAGGCTGCATGAGGGAAGAGGCTGCATGATGGAGGGGAGAAAAGGCTGCATGAGGGAGGAGAGAAGAGGCTGCAAGAGGAAAGAGGCTGCATGGGGGAAGAGAGAAGAGGCTGCATGAGGGAAGAGAGAAGAGGCTGCAAGAGTGAGGAGAGAATAGGCTTCATGAGGGAAGAGGCTGCATGAGGGAAGAGAGAAGAGGCTGCATGAGGGAAGAGAGAAGAGGCTGCAAGAGTGAGGAGAGAATAGGCTTCATGAGGGAAGAGGCTGCATGAGGGAAGAGAGAAGAGGCTGCAAGAGGGAAGAGAGAAGAGGCTGCAAGACGGAAGAGAGAAGGGACTGCAAGAGGGAAGAGGCTGCATGATGGAGGGGAGAAAAGGCTGCATGAGGGAGGAGAGAAGAGGCTGCAAGAGGAAAGAGGCTGCATGGGGGAAGAGAGAAGAGGCTGCATGAGGGAGGAGAGAATAGGCTTCATGAGGGAACAGGCTGCATGAGGGAAGAGAGAAGAGGCTGCAAGAGGGAAGAGAGAAGAGGCTGCAAGAGGGAAGAGGCTGCATGATGGAGGGGAGAAGAGGCTGCATGAGGGAAGAGAGAAGAGGCTGCAAGAGGGAAGAGGCTGCATGAGGGAAGAGAGAAGAGGCTGCATGAGGGAAGGGAGAAGAGGCTGCATGAGGAAAGAGAGAAGAGGCTGCATGAGGGAAGAGAGAAGAGGTCTAAAGAGGGAGGAGAGAATAGGCTGCATGAGGGAAGAGGCTGCTTGAGGGAAGAGAGAGAAGGCTACAAGAGGGAGGAGAGAAGAGGGTGCATGAGGGAAGAGAGAAGAGGCTGCAAGAGGGAAGAGAGATGACGCTGTAAGAGGAAAGAGAGTAGAGACTGCAAGAGGGAAGAGAGTAGAGGCTGCAAGAGAGAAGAGACTGCAAGAGGGAAGAAAAACGAGGCTACTTCAGGGAGGAGAGAAGAGGCTGCATGAGGGAAGAGAAAAGAAGCGGCATGAGGGAAAAGAAAAGAGGCTGCATGAGGGAAGAGGGAAGAGGCGGCATGAGGGAAGAGAGAAGAGGCGGCATGAGGGAAGAGAGAAGAGGCTGCATTAGGGAAGAGAGAAGAGGCTGCATGAGTGAAGAGAGAAGAGGCTGAAAGAGGGAGGAGAGAATAGGCTGCATGAGGGAAGAGGCTGCATGAGGGAAGAGAGAAGAGGCTGCATGAGGGAAGAAAGAAGAGGCTGCAAGAGGGAAGAGAGAAGAGGATGCATGAGGGAAGAGAGAAGAGGCTGCATGAGGGAAGAGAGAAGAGGCTGCAAGAGGGAGGAGAGAATAGGCTGCATGAGGGAAGAAGCTGCATGTGAAAAGAGAGAAGAGGCTGCATGAGGGAAGAGAGAAGAGGCTGCATGAGGGAAGAGGCTGCATGAGGGAAGAGAGAAGAGACAGCAAGAGGTAAGAGGCTGCATGAGGGAAGGGAGAAGAGGCTGCATGAAGGAAGAGAGAAGAGTCTGCAAGAGGGAAGAGAGAAGAGGATGCATGAGGTAAGAGAGGAGAGGCTGCAAGAGGGAAGGGAGAAGCGACTGCAATAGGGAAGAGGCTGCATTAGGCAAGAGAGAAGAGGCTGAAAGAGGGAAGAGAGAAGAGGCTGCATGAGGGAAGATAGAAGAGGCGGCATGAGGGAAGAGAGAAGAGGCTGCAAGAGGGAAGAGAGAAGAGGCTGCAAGAGGGAAGAGAGATCAGGCACCAAGAAGGAAGAGAGAAGAGACTGCTAGAGGGAAGAGAGAAGGGCCTGCAAGAAGGAAGAGGCTTTATGAGGGAAGAGAGAAGAGGCTTTATGAGGGAAGAGAGAAGAGGCTGCAAGAGGGAAGAGAGAAGAGGCTGCAACAGGGAAGAGAGAAGAGGCTGCATGAGGGAAGATAGAAGAGGCGGCATGAGGGAAGAGAGAAGAGGCTGCAAGAGGGAAGAGGCTGCATGAGGGAAGAGGGAAGAGGCGGCATTACGGAAGAGAGAAGAGGCTGCATGAGTGAAGAGAGAAGAGGCTGCACGAGGGAAGAGAGAAGAAGCTGCAAATGGGAGGAGAGAATAGGCTGCATGAGGGAAGAGGCTGCATGAGGGAAGAGAGAAGAGGCTGCATGAGGGAAGAAAGAAGAGGCTGCAAGAGGGAAGAGAGAAGAAGATGCATGAGGGAAGAGAGAAGATGCTGCAAGAGGGAAGAGAGAAGAGACTGCAAGAGGGAATAGAGAGAAGAGGCTGCATGAGGGAAGACAGAAGAGGCTGCATGAGGGAAGAGAGAAGAGGCTGCAAGAGGGAGGAGAGAATAGGCTTCATGAGGGAAGAGGCTGCATGAGGGAAGAGAGAAGAGGCTGCAAGAGGGAAGAGAGAAGAGGCTGCAAGACGGAAGAGAGAAGGGACTGCAAGAGGAAAGAGGCTGCATGATGGAGGGGAGAAGAGGCTGCATGAGGGAGGAGAGAAGAGGCTGCAAGAGGAAAGAGGCTGCATGAGGGAAGAGAGAAGAGGCTGCATGAGGGAGGAGAGAATAGGCCTCATGAGGGAACAGGCTGCATGAGGGAAGAGAGAAGAGGCTGCAAGAGGGAAGAGAGAAGAGGCTGCAAGAGGGAAGAGGCTGCATGATGGAGGGGGGAAGAGGCTGCATGAGGGAAGAGAGAAGAGGCTGCATGAGGGAAGAGAGAAGAGGCTGCATGAGGGAAGAGAGAAGAGGCTGCACGAGGGAAGAGAGAAGAGGCTGCATGAGGGAAGAGAGAAGAGGCTGCACGAGGGAAGAGAGAAGAGGCTGCATGAGGGAAGAGAGAAGAGACAGCAAGAGGTAAGAGGCTGCATGAGGGAAGGGAGAAGAGGCTGCATGAAGGAAGAGAGAAGAGGCTGCAAGAGGGAAGAGAGAAGAGGATGCATGAGGTAAGAGAGGAGAGGCTGCAAGAGGGAAGGGAGAAGAGACTGCAATAGGGAAGAGGCTGCATTAGGGAAGAGAGAAGAGGCTGAAAGAGGGAAGAGAGAAGAGGCTGCATGAGGGAAGATAGAAGAGGCGGCATGAGGGAAGAGAGAAGAGGCTGCAAGAGGGAAGAGAGAAGAGGCTGCAAGAGGGAAGAGAGATCAGGCACCAAGAAGGAAGAGAGAAGAGACTGCTAGAGGGAAGAGAGAAGGGCCTGCAAGAAGGAAGAGGCTTTATGAGGGAAGAGAGAAGAGGCTTTATGAGGGAAGAGAGAAGAGGCTGCAAGAGGGAAGAGAGAAGAGGCTGCAACAGGGAAGAGAGAAGAGGCTGCATGAGGGAAGATAGAAGAGGCGGCATGAGGGAAGAGAGAAGAGGCTGCAAGAGGGAAGAGGCTGCATGAGGGAAGAGGGAAGAGGCGGCATTACGGAAGAGAGAAGAGGCTGCATGAGTGAAGAGAGAAGAGGCTGCACGAGGGAAGAGAGAAGAAGCTGCAAATGGGAGGAGAGAATAGGCTGCATGAGGGAAGAGGCTGCATGAGGGAAGAGAGAAGAGGCTGCATGAGGGAAGAAAGAAGAGGCTGCAAGAGGGAAGAGAGAAGAAGATGCATGAGGGAAGAGAGAAGATGCTGCAAGAGGGAAGAGAGAAGAGACTGCAAGAGGGAATAGAGAGAAGAGGCTGCATGAGGGAAGACAGAAGAGGCTGCATGAGGGAAGAGAGAAGAGGCTGCAAGAGGGAGGAGAGAATAGGCTTCATGAGGGAAGAGGCTGCATGAGGGAAGAGAGAAGAGGCTGCAAGAGGGAAGAGAGAAGAGGCTGCAAGACGGAAGAGAGAAGGGACTGCAAGAGGAAAGAGGCTGCATGATGGAGGGGAGAAGAGGCTGCATGAGGGAGGAGAGAAGAGGCTGCAAGAGGAAAGAGGCTGCATGAGGGAAGAGAGAAGAGGCTGCATGAGGGAGGAGAGAATAGGCTTCATGAGGGAACAGGCTGCATGAGGGAATAGAGAAGAGGCTGCAAGAGGGAAGAGAGAAGAGGCTGCAAGAGGGAAGAGGCTGCATGATGGAGGGGAGAAGAGGCTGCATGAGGGAAGAGAGAAGAGGCTGCATTACGGAAGAGAGAAGAGGCTGCATGAGTGAAGAGAGAAGAGGCTGCATGAGGGAAGAGAGAAGAAGCTGCAAATGGGAGGAGAGAATAGGCTTCATGAGGGAAGAGAGAATATGCTGCAAGAGGGAAGAGAGAAGAGGCTGCATGAGGGAAGAGAGAAGAGGCTGCATGAGGGAAGATAGAAGAGGCTGCAAGAGTGAGGAGAGAATAGGCTTCATGAGGGAAGAGGCTGCATGATGGAGGGGAGAAGAGGCTACATGAGGGAGGAGAGAAGAGGCTGCAAGAGGAAAGAGGCTGCATGAGGGAAGAGAGAAGAGGCTGCATGAGGGAGGAGAGAATAGGCTTCATGAGGGAACAGGCTGCATGAGGGAAGAGAGAAGAGGCTGCAAGAGGGAAGAGAGAAGAGGCTGAAAGAGGGAAGAGGCTGCATGATGGAGGGGAGAAGAGGCTGCATGAGGGAAGAGAGAAGAGGCTGCAAGAGGGAAGAGGCTGCATGAGGGAAGAGAGAAGAGGCTGCATGAGGGAAGGGAGAAGAGGCTGCATGAGGAAAGAGAGAAGAGGCTGCATGAGGGAAGAGAGAAGAGGCTGCTTGAGGGAAGAGAGAAGAGGCTGTAAGAGGGAAGAGACAGCATGAGGGAAGAGAGAAGAGGCGGCATGAGGGAAGAGAGAAGAGGCGGCATGAGGGAAGAGAGAAGAACCTGCAAGAGGGAAGAGAGAAGAGGCTGCATGAGGGAAGATAGAAGAGGCGGCATGAGGGAAGAGAGAAGTGGCTGCATGAGGGAAGAGAGAAGAGGCTGCAAGAGGGAAGAGGCTGCATGAGGGAAGAAAGAAGAGGCGGCAAGAGGGAAGAGAGAAGAGGCTGCATGAAGGAAGAGAGAAGAGGCTGCATGAGGGAAGAGAGAAGAGGCGGCTTGAGGGAAGAGAGAAGAAGCACCAAGAAGGAAGAGAGAAGAGGCTGCAAGAGGGAAGAGAGAAGATGCTGCAAGAGGGAAGAGAGAAGAGGCTGCGTGAGGGAAGAGGCTGCATGAGGGAAGAGAGAAGCGGCTGCAAGAGGGAAGAGAGAAGAGGATGCAAGAGGGAAGAGAGAAGAAGCGGCATGAAGGAAGAGAAAAGAGGATGCCAGAGGGAAGAGAGAAGAGGCTGCATGAGTGAAGAAAGAAGAGGCTGCATGAGTGAAGAAAGAAGAGGCTGCATGAGGGAAGAGAGAAGAGGCTGCATGAGGGAAGAGAGAAGAGGCTGCATGAGGGAAGAGGCTGCATGAGGGAAGAAAGAAGAGGCGGCAGGAGGGAAGAGAGAAGAGGCTGCATGAAAGAAGAGAGAAAAGGCTGCTTGAGGGAAGAGAGAACAGGCTGCAAGAGGGAAGAGTCTGCATTAGGGAAGAGAGAAGAGGCTGAAAGAGGGAAGAGAGAAGAGGATGCATGAGGGAAGAGAGAAGAGGCGGCATGAGGGAAGAGAGAAGAGGCACCAAGAAGGAAGAGAGAAAAGACTGCTAGAGGGAAGAGAGAAGAGCCTGCAAGAGGGAAGAGGCTTTATGAGGGAGGAGAGAAGAGGCTTTATGAGGGAAGAGAGAAGAGGCTGCATGAGGGAAGAGAGAAGAGGCTGCATGAGGGAAGAGAAGAGGCTGCAAGATGGAACAGAGAAGAGGCTGCAAGAGGGAAGAGAGAAGAGGGTGCATGTGGGAAGATAGAAGAGGCGGCATGAGGGAAGAGAGAAGAGGCTGCAAGAGGGAAGAGAGAAGACGCTGCAAGAGGGAAGAGGCTTTATGAGGAAAGAGAGAAGAGGCGGCATGAGGGAAGAGAGAAGAGGCTGCATGAGTGAAGAAAGAAGAGGCTGCAAGAGGGAAGAGAGAAGAGACTGCAAGAGGGAAGAGGCTGCATGATGGAGGGGAGAAGAGGCTGCATGAGGGAAGAAAGAAGAGGCTGCAAGAGGGAAGAGGCTGCATGATGGAGGGGAGAATAGGCTGCATGAGGGAAGAGAGAGTAGGCTGCATGAGGGAGGAGAGAATAGGCTTCATGAGGGAAAAGGCTGCATGATGGAAGAGAGAAGAGGCTGCAAGAGGGAAGAGAGAAGAGGCTGCAAGAGGGAAGAGGCTGCATGATGGAGGGGAGAAGAGGCTGCATGAGGGAAGAGAGAAGAGGCTGCAAGAGGGAAGAGGCTGCATGAGGGAAGAGAGAAGAGGCTGCATGAGGGAAGGGAGAAGAGGCTACATGAGGAAAGAGAGAAGAGGCTGCATGAGGGAAGAGAGAAGTGGCTTTATGAGGGAAGAGAGAAGAGGCGGCATGAGGGAAGAGGGATGAGGCGGCATGAGGGAAGAGGGATGAGGCTGCATGAGGGAAGAGAGAAGAGGCTGCAAGAGGGAAGAGAGAAGAGGCTGCAAGAGGGAAGAGAGAAGAGGCTGCACGAGGGAAGATAGAAGAGGCGGCATGAGGGAAGAGAGAAGAGGCTGCAAGAGAGAAGAGAGAAGAGGCTGCAAGAGGGAAGAGGCTGCATGAGGGAAGAGAGAAGAGGCTGCATGAGGGAAAAGAGAAGAGTCTGCAAGAGGGAAGAGAGAAGAGGCTGTAAGAGGGAGGAGAGAGGAGGCTGCATGAGGGAAGAGAGAAGAGGCGGCATGAGGGAAGAGAGAAGAGGCTGCATGAGGGAAGAGGGAAGAGGCGGCATGAGGGAAGAGGGAAGAGGTGGCATGAGGGAAGAGGCTGCATGAGTGAAGAGAGAAGAGGCTGCATGAGGGAAGAGAGAAGAGGCGGCAAGAAGGAAGAGAGAAGAGGCTGCATGAGGGAAGAGAGAAGCGGCTGCAAGAGGGAAGAGAGAAGAGGATGCAAGAGGGAAGAGAGAAGAGGCGGCATGAAGGTAGAGAGAAGAGAATGCAAGAGGGAAGAGAGAAGAGACTGCTAGAGGGAAGAGAGAAGAGGCTGCAAGAGGGAAGAGGCTGCATGAGGGAAGAGAGAAGAGGCGGCATGAGGGAAGAGAGAAGAGGCTGCATGAGGGAAGAGAGAAGAGGCGGCAAGAAGGAAGAGAGAAGAGGCTGCATGAGGGAAGAGAGAAGCGGCTGCAAGAGGGAAAAGAGAAGAGGATGCAAGAGGGAAGAGAGAAGAGGCGGCATGAAGGTAGAGAGAAGAGAATGCAAGAGGGAAGAGAGAAGAGACTGCTAGAAGGAAGAGAGAAGAGGCTGCAAGAGGGAAGAGGCTGCATGAAGGAAGAGAGAAGAGGCGGCATGAGGGAAGAGAGAAGAGGCTGCATGAGGGAAGAGAGAAGAGGCTGCAAGAGGGAAGAGGCTGCATGAGGGAAGAGAGAAGAGGCGGCATGAGGGTAGAGAGAAGAGGCTGCATGAGGGAAGAGAGAAAAGGCGGCAAGAAGGAAGAGAGAAGAGGCTGCATGAGGGAAGAGAGAAGAGGCTGCAAGAGGGAAGAGAGAAGAGGATGCAAGAGGGAAGAGAGAAGAGGCGGCATGAAGGTAGAGAAAAGAGAATGCAAGAGGGAAGAGAGAAGAGACTGCTAGAGGGAAGAGAGAAGAGGCTGCAAGAGGGAAGAGGCTGCATGAGGGAAGAGAGAAGAGGCGTCATGAGGGAAGAGAGAAGAGGCTGCATGAGGGAAGAGAGAAGAGGCGGCAAGAAGGAAGAGAGAAGAGGCTGCATGAGGGAAGAGAGAAGCGGCTGGAAGAGGGAAGAGAGAAGAGGATGCATGAGGGAAGAGGCTGCATGAGGGAAGAAAGAAGAGGCGGCAAGAGGGAAGAGAGAAGGGGCTGCAAGAAGGAAGAGAGAAGAGGCTGCAAGAGGGAAAAGAGAAGAGACTGCTAGAGGGAAGAGAGAAGAGGCTGCAAGAGGGAAGAGGCTGCATGAGGGAAGAGAGAAGAGGCGGCATGAGGGAAGAGCGAAGAGGCTGCATGAGGGAAGAGAGAAGAGGCTGCATGAGGGAAGAGGCTGCATGAGGGAAGAAAGAAGAGGCGGCAAGAGGGAAGAGAGAAGAGGCACCAAGAAGGAAGAGAGAAGAGGCTGCAAGAGGGAAGAGAGAAGATGCTGCAAGAGGGAAGAGAGAAGAGGCTGCATGAAGGAAGAGAGAAGAGGCTGCATGAGGGAAGAGAGAAGAGGCACCAAGAAGGAAGAGAGAAGATGCTGCAAGAGGGAAGAGGGAAGAGGCTGCGTGAGGGAAGAGAGAAGAGGCTGCATGAGGGAAGAGAGAAGAGGCACCAAGAAGGAAGAGAGAAGATGCTGCAAGAGGGAAGAGAGAAGGGGCTGCAAGAGGGAAGAGAGAAGAGGCTGCATGAGGGAAGAGGCTGCATGAGGGAAGAGAGAAGCGGCTGCAAGAGGGAAGAGAGAAGAGGATGCAAGAGGGAAGAGAGAAGAGGCGGCATGAAGGAAGAGAGAAGAGGATGCAAGAGGGAAGAGAGAAGAGGTGGCATGAGGGAAGAGAGAAGAGGCTGCATGAGTGAAGAAAGAAGAGGCTGCATGAGGGAAGAGAGAAGAGGCTGAATGAGGGAAGAGAGAAGAGGCTGCAAGAGGGAAGAGGCTGCATGAGGGAAGAAAGAAGAGGCGGCAGGAGGGAAGAGAGAAGAGGCTGCATGAAAGAAGAGAGAAAAGGCTGCTTTAGGGAAGAGAGAAGAAGCTGCAAGAGGGAAGAGTCTGCATTAGGGAAGAGAGAAGAGGCTGAAAGAGGGAAGAGAGAAGAGGATGCATGAGGGAAGAGAGAAAAGGCGGCATGAGGGAAGAGAGAAGAGGCTGCAAGAGGGAAAAGAGAAGAGGGTGCATGTGGGAAGATAGAAGAGGCGGCATGAGGGAAGAGAGAAGAGGCTGCAAGAGGGAAGAGAGAAGAGGCTGCAAGAGGGAAGAGGCTGCATGAGGGAAGAGGGAATAGGCGGCATGAGGGAAGAGGGAAGAGGCGGCATTACGGAAGAGAGAGGAGGCACCAAGAAGGAAGAGAGAAGAGACTGCTAGAGGGAAGAGAGAAGAGCCTGCAAGAGGGAAGAGGCTTTATGAGGGAAGAGAGAAGAGGCTTTATGAGGGAAGAGAGAAGAGGCGGCATGAGGGAAGAGAGAAGAGGCTGCATGAGTGAAGAAAGAAGAGGCTGCATGAGGGAAGAGAGAAGAGGCTGCAAATGGGAGGAGAGAATAGGCTGCACGAGGGAAGAGGCTGCATGAGGGAAGAGAGAAGAGGCTGCATGAGGGAAGAAAGAAGAGGCTGCAAGAGGGAAGAGATAAGAGGCTGCAAGAGGGAAGAGGCTGCATGAGGGAAGAGAGAGGAGGCTGCATGAGGGAGGAGAGAATAGGCTTCATGAGGGAAGAGGCTGCATGATGGAAGAGAGAAGAGGCTGCAAGAGGGAAGAGAGAAGAGGCTGCAAGAGGGAAGAGGCTGCATGATGGAGGGGAGAAGAGGCTGCATGAGGGAAGAGAGAAGAGGCTGCATGAGGGAAGAGAGAAGAGGCTGCAAGAGGGAAGAGGCTGCATGAGGGAAGAGAGAAGAGGCGGCATGAGGGAAGAGAGAAGAGGCTGCATGAGGGAAGAGAGAAAAGGCGGCAAGAAGGAAGAGAGAAGAGGCTGCATGAGGGAAGAGAGAAGAGGCTGCAAGAGGGAAGAGAGAAGAGGATGCAAGAGGGAAGAGAGAAGAGGCGGCATGAAGGTAGAGAAAAGAGAATGCAAGAGGGAAGAGAGAAGAGACTGCTAGAGGGAAGAGAGAAGAGGCTGCAAGAGGGAAGAGGCTGCATGAGGGAAGAGAGAAGAGGCGTCATGAGGGAAGAGAGAAGAGGCTGCATGAGGGAAGAGAGAAGAGGCGGCAAGAAGGAAGAGAGAAGAGGCTGCATGAGGGAAGAGAGAAGCGGCTGGAAGAGGGAAGAGAGAAGAGGATGCATGAGGGAAGAGGCTGCATGAGGGAAGAAAGAAGAGGCGGCAAGAGGGAAGAGAGAAGGGGCTGCAAGAAGGAAGAGAGAAGAGGCTGCAAGAGGGAAAAGAGAAGAGACTGCTAGAGGGAAGAGAGAAGAGGCTGCAAGAGGGAAGAGGCTGCATGAGGGAAGAGAGAAGAGGCGGCATGAGGGAAGAGCGAAGAGGCTGCATGAGGGAAGAGAGAAGAGGCTGCATGAGGGAAGAGGCTGCATGAGGGAAGAAAGAAGAGGCGGCAAGAGGGAAGAGAGAAGAGGCACCAAGAAGGAAGAGAGAAGAGGCTGCAAGAGGGAAGAGAGAAGATGCTGCAAGAGGGAAGAGAGAAGAGGCTGCATGAAGGAAGAGAGAAGAGGCTGCATGAGGGAAGAGAGAAGAGGCACCAAGAAGGAAGAGAGAAGATGCTGCAAGAGGGAAGAGGGAAGAGGCTGCGTGAGGGAAGAGAGAAGAGGCTGCATGAGGGAAGAGAGAAGAGGCACCAAGAAGGAAGAGAGAAGATGCTGCAAGAGGGAAGAGAGAAGGGGCTGCAAGAGGGAAGAGAGAAGAGGCTGCATGAGGGAAGAGGCTGCATGAGGGAAGAGAGAAGCGGCTGCAAGAGGGAAGAGAGAAGAGGATGCAAGAGGGAAGAGAGAAGAGGCGGCATGAAGGAAGAGAGAAGAGGATGCAAGAGGGAAGAGAGAAGAGGTGGCATGAGGGAAGAGAGAAGAGGCTGCATGAGTGAAGAAAGAAGAGGCTGCATGAGGGAAGAGAGAAGAGGCTGAATGAGGGAAGAGAGAAGAGGCTGCAAGAGGGAAGAGGCTGCATGAGGGAAGAAAGAAGAGGCGGCAGGAGGGAAGAGAGAAGAGGCTGCATGAAAGAAGAGAGAAAAGGCTGCTTTAGGGAAGAGAGAAGAAGCTGCAAGAGGGAAGAGTCTGCATTAGGGAAGAGAGAAGAGGCTGAAAGAGGGAAGAGAGAAGAGGATGCATGAGGGAAGAGAGAAAAGGCGGCATGAGGGAAGAGAGAAGAGGCTGCAAGAGGGAAAAGAGAAGAGGGTGCATGTGGGAAGATAGAAGAGGCGGCATGAGGGAAGAGAGAAGAGGCTGCAAGAGGGAAGAGGCTGCATGAGGGAAGAGGGAATAGGCGGCATGAGGGAAGAGGGAAGAGGCGGCATTACGGAAGAGAGAGGAGGCACCAAGAAGGAAGAGAGAAGAGACTGCTAGAGGGAAGAGAGAAGAGCCTGCAAGAGGGAAGAGGCTTTATGAGGGAAGAGAGAAGAGGCTTTATGAGGGAAGAGAGAAGAGGCGGCATGAGGGAAGAGAGAAGAGGCTGCATGAGTGAAGAAAGAAGAGGCTGCATGAGGGAAGAGAGAAGAGGCTGCAAATGGGAGGAGAGAATAGGCTGCACGAGGGAAGAGGCTGCATGAGGGAAGAGAGAAGAGGCTGCATGAGGGAAGAAAGAAGAGGCTGCAAGAGGGAAGAGATAAGAGGCTGCAAGAGGGAAGAGGCTGCATGAGGGAAGAGAGAGGAGGCTGCATGAGGGAGGAGAGAATAGGCTTCATGAGGGAAGAGGCTGCATGATGGAAGAGAGAAGAGGCTGCAAGAGGGAAGAGAGAAGAGGCTGCAAGAGGGAAGAGGCTGCATGATGGAGGGGAGAAGAGGCTGCATGAGGGAAGAGAGAAGAGGCTGCAAGAGGGAAGAGGCTGCATGAGGGAAGAGAGAAGAGGCTGCATGAGGGAAGGGAGAAGAGGCTACATGAGGAAAGAGAGAAGAGGCTGCATGAGGGAAGAGAGAAGTGGCTTTATGAGGGAAGAGAGAAGAGGCGGCATGAGGGAAGAGGGATGAGGCGGCATGAGGGAAGAGGGATGAGGCTGCATGAGGGAAGAGAGAAGAGGCTGCAAGAGGGAAGAGAGAAGAGGCTGCAAGAGGGAAGAGAGAAGAGGCTGCACGAGGGAAGATAGAAGAGGCGGCATGAGGGAAGAGAGAAGAGGCTGCAAGAGAGAAGAGAGAAGAGGCTGCAAGAGGGAAGAGGCTGCATGAGGGAAGAGAGAAGAGGCTGCATGAGGGAAAAGAGAAGAGTCTGCAAGAGGGAAGAGAGAAGAGCCTGCAAGAGGGAAGAGGCTTTATGAGGGAGGAGAGAAGAGGCTTTATGAGGGAAGAGAGAAGAGGCTGCATGAGGGAAGAGAGAAGAGGCTGCATGAGGGAAGAGAGAAGAGTTTGCATGAGGGAAGAGAGAAGGGGCTGCAAGAGGGAAGAGAGAAGAGGCTGCATGAGGGAAGAGGCTGCATGAGGGAAGAGAGAAGCGGCTGCAAGAGGGAAGAGAGAAGAGGATGCAAGAGGGAAGAGAGAAGAGGCGGCATGAAGGAAGAGAGAAGAGGATGCAAGAGGGAAGAGAGAAGAGGTGGCATGAGGGAAGAGAGAAGAGGCTGCATGAGGGAAGAGAGAAGAGGCTGAATGAGGGAAGAGAGAAGAGGCTTGAAGAGGGAAGAGGCTGCATGAGGGAAGAAAGAAGAGGCGGCAGGAGGGAAGAGAGAAGAGGCTGCATGAAAGAAGAGAGAAAAGGCTGCTTGAGGGAAGAGAGAAGAAGCTGCAAGAGGGAAGAGTCTGCATTAGGGAAGGAGAAGAGGCTGAAAGAGGGAAGAGAGAAGAGGATGCATGAGGGAAGAGAGAAGAGGCGGCATGAGGGAAGAGAGAAGAGGCTGCAAGAGGGAAGAGAGAAGAGGGTGCATGTGGGAAGATAGAAGAGGCGGCATGAGGGAAGAGAGAAGAGGCTGCAAGAGGGAAGAGAGAAGAGGCTGCAAGAGGGAAGAGGCTGCATGAGGGAAGAGGGAATAGGCGGCATGAGGGAAGAGGGAAGAGGCGGCATTACGGAAGAGAGAAGAGGCTGCATGAGGGAAGAGAGAAGAGGCACCAAGAAGGAAGAGAGAAGAGACTGCTAGAGGGAAGAGAGAAGAGCCTGCAAGAGGGAAGAGGCTTTATGAGGGAAGAGAGAAGAGGCTTTATGAGGGAAGAGAGAAGAGGCGGCATGAGGGAAGAGAGAAGAGGCTGCATGAGTGAAGAAAGAAGAGGCTGCATGAGGGAAGAGAGAGGAGGCTGCAAATGGGAGGGGAGAATAGGCTGCACGAGGGAAGAGGCTGCATGAGGGAAGAGAGAAGAGGCTGCATGAGGGAAGAAAGAAGAGGCTGCAAGAGGGAAGAGAGAAGAGGATGCAAGACGGAAGAGAGAAGAGGCTGCATGAGGGAAGAGAGAAGAGGCTACAAAAGGGAGGAGAGAATAGGCTTCATGAGGGAAGAGGCTGCATGAGGGAAGAGAGAAGAGGCTGCAAGAGGGAAGAGAGAAGAGGCTGCAAGAGGGAAGAGAGAAGAGACTGCAAGAGGGAAGAGGCTGCATGATGGAGGGGAGAAGAGGCTGCATGAGGGAAGGGAGAAGAGGCTGCATGAGGAAAGGAGAAGAAGCTGCATGAGGGAAGAGAGAAGAGGCTGCTTGAGGGAAGAGAGAAGAGGCGGCATAAGGGAAGAGAGAAGTGGCTGCAAGAGGGAAGAGAGAAGAGGCTGCATGAGGGAAGAGAGAAGAGGCTGCAAGAGGGAGGAGAGAAAAGGCTTCATGAGGGAAGAGAGAAGAGGCTGCAAGAGGGAAGAGAGAGGAGCCTGCAAGAGGGAGGAGGCTTAATGAGGGAAGAGAGAAGAGGCGGCATGAGGGAAGAGAGAAGAGGCTGCATGAGGGAAGAGAGAAGAGGCGGCATGAGGGAAGAGGGAAGAGGCGGCATTAGGGAAGAGAGAAGAGGCTGCATGAGGGAAGAGAGAAAAGGCGGCATGAGGGAAGAGAGAAGAGGCTGCAGGAGGGAAGAGAGAAGAGGCTGCAAGAGGGAGGAGAGAATAGGCCACATGAGGGAAGAGAGAAGAAGCTGCATGAGGGAAGAAAGAAGAGGCTGCAAGAGGGAAGAGAGAAGAGGATGCATGAGGGAAGAGAGGAGAGGCTGCAAGAGGGAAGAGAGAAGAGGCTGCAAGAGGGAGGAGAGAAAAGGCTTCATGAGGGAAGAGAGAAGAGGATGCATGAGGGAAGAGAGAAGAGGCTGCAAGAGGGAGGAGAGAAGAGGCTGACAGAGGGAAGAGAGAAGAGGATGCATGAGGGAAGAGAGAAGAGGCGGCATGAGGGAAGAGAGAAGAGGCTGCATGAGGGAAGAGAGAAGGGGCTGCAAGAGGGAAGAGAGAAGACCCTGCAAGAGGGAAGAGAGAAGAGGCTGCATGAGGGAAGAGAGAAGAGGCTGCAAGAGGGAAGAGGCTCCATGAGGGAAGAGAGAAGAGGCTGCATGGGGGAAAAGAGAAGAGGCTGCAAGAGGGAAGAGAAAAGAGGCTGTAAGAGGGAAGAGAGAAGAGGATGCATGAGGGAAGAGAGAAGAGGCTGCAAGAGGGAAGAGGCTCCATGAGGGAAGAGAGAAGAGGCTGCATGGGGGAAAAGAGAAGAGGCTGCAAGAGGGAAGAGAGAAGAGGCTGTAAGAGGGAAGAGAGAAGAGGATGCATGAGGGAAGAGAGAAGAGGCGGCATGAGGGAAGAGAGAAGAGGCTGCATGAGGGAAGAGGGAAGAGGCGGCATGAGGGAAGAGGGAAGAGGCGGCATTAGGGAAGAGAGAAGAGGCTGCATGAGGGAAGAGAGAAGAGGCGGCATGAGGGAAGAGAGAAGAGGCTGCAGGAGGGAAGAGAGAAGAGGCTGCAAGAGGGAGGAGAGAATAGGCTGCATGAGGGAAGAGAGAAGAGGATGCATAAGGGAAGAGAGGAGAGGCTGCAAGAGGGAAGAGACTGCAAGAGGGAAGAGGCTGCATTAGGGAAGAGAGAAGAGGCTGAAAGAGGGAAGAGAGAAGAGGATGCATGAAGGAAGAGAGAAGAGGCGGCATGAGGGAAGAGAGAAGAGGCACCAAGAAGGAAGAGGCTTTAAGAGGGAAGGGAGAAGAGGCTTTATGAGGGAAGAGAGAAGAGGCTGCAAGAGGGAAGAGAGAAGAGGCTGCATGAGGGAAGAGAGAAGAGGTTGCATGAGGGAAGAGAGAAGAGGCTGCATGAGGGAAGAGAGAAGAGGCTGCATAAGGGAAGAGAGAAGAGTTTGCATGAGGGAAGAGAGAAGTCGCTGCAAGAGGGAAGAGAGAAGAGGCTGCATGAGGGAAGAAAGAAGAGGCTGCAAGAGGGAAGAGAGAAGAGGATGCATGAAGGAAGAGAGAAGAGGCGGCATGAGGGAAGAGAGAAGAGGCACCAAGAAGGAAGAGAGAAGAGACTGCTAGAGGGAAGAGAGAAGAGCCTGCAAGAAGGAAGAGGCTTTATGAGGGAAGGGAGAAGAGGCTTTATGAGGGAAGAGAGAAGAGGCTGCATAAGGGAAGAGAGAAGAGTTTGCATGAGGGAAGAGAGAAGTCGCTGCAAGAGGGAAGAGAGAAGAGGCTGCAAGAGGGAAGAGGCTGCATGAGGGAAGAGAGAAGAGGCTGCATGAGGGAAGGGAGAAGAGGCTACATGAGGAAAGAGAGAAGAGGCTGCATGAGGGAAGAGAGAAGTGGCTTTATGAGGGAAGAGAGAAGAGGCGGCATGAGGGAAGAGGGATGAGGCGGCATGAGGGAAGAGGGATGAGGCTGCATGAGGGAAGAGAGAAGAGGCTGCAAGAGGGAAGAGAGAAGAGGCTGCAAGAGGGAAGAGAGAAGAGGCTGCACGAGGGAAGATAGAAGAGGCGGCATGAGGGAAGAGAGAAGAGGCTGCAAGAGAGAAGAGAGAAGAGGCTGCAAGAGGGAAGAGGCTGCATGAGGGAAGAGAGAAGAGGCTGCATGAGGGAAAAGAGAAGAGTCTGCAAGAAGGAAGAGAGAAGAGGCTGTAAGAGGGAGGAGAGAGGAGGCTGCATGAGGGAAGAGAGAAGAGGCGGCATGAGGGAAGAGAGAAGAGGCTGCATGAGGGAAGAGGGAAGAGGCGGCATGAGGGAAGAGGGAAGAGGCGGCATGAGGGAAGAGGCTGCATGAGTGAAGAGAGAAGATGCTGCATGAGGGAAGAGAGAAGAGGCGGCAAGAAGGAAGAGAGAAGAGGCTGCATGAGGGAAGAGAGAAGCGGCTGCAAGAGGGAAGAGAGAAGAGGATGCAAGAGGGAAGAGAGAAGAGGCGGCATGAAGGTAGAGAGAAGAGAATGCAAGAGGGAAGAGAGAAGAGACTGCTAGAGGGAAGAGAGAAGAGGCTGCAAGAGGGAAGAGGCTGCATGAGGGAAGAGAGAAGAGGCGGCATGAGGGAAGAGAGAAGAGGCTGCATGAGGGAAGAGAGAAGAGGCGGCAAGAAGGAAGAGAGAAGAGGCTGCATGAGGGAAGAGAGAAGCGGCTGCAAGAGGGAAGAGAGAAGAGGATGCAAGAGGGAAGAGAGAAGAGGCGGCATGAAGGTAGAGAGAAGAGAATGCAAGAGGGAAGAGAGAAGAGACTGCTAGAGGGAAGAGAGAAGAGGCTGCAAGAGGGAAGAGGCTGCATGAAGGAAGAGAGAAGAGGCGGCATGAGGGAAGAGAGAAGAGGCTGCATGAGGGAAGAAAGAAGAGGCGGCAAGAGGGAAGAGAGAAGAGGCTGCAAGAGGGAAAAGAGAAGAGACTGCTAGAGGGAAGAGAGAAGAGGCTGCAAGAGGGAAGAGGCTGCATGAGGGAAGAGAGAAGAGGCGGCATGAGGGAAGAGAGAAGAGGCTGCTTGAGGGAAGAGAGAAGAGGCTGCATGAGGGAAGAGAGAAGAGACTGCATGAGGGAAGAAAGAAGAGGCGGCAAGAGGGAAGAGAGAAGAGGCACCAAGAAGGAAGAGAGAAGAGGCTGCAAGAGGGAGGAGAGAAGATGCTGCAAGAGGGAAGAGAGAAGAGGCTGCATGAAGGAAGAGAGAAGAGGCTGCATGAGGGAAGAGAGAAGAGGTGGCATGAGGGAAGAGAGAAGAGGCACCAAGAAGGAAGAGAGAAGAGGCTGCATGAGGGAAGAGGCTGCATGAGGGAAGAGAGAAGCGGCTGCAAGAGGGAAGAGAGAAGAGGATGCAAGAGGGAAGAGAGAAGAGGCGGCATGAAGGAAGAGAGAAGAGGATGCAAGAGGGAAGAGAGAAGAGGTGGCATGAGGGAAGAGAGAAGAGGCTGCATGAGTGAAGAAAGAAGAGGCTGCATGAGGGAAGAGAGAAGAGGCTGAATGAGGGAAGAGAGAAGAGGCTTGAAGAGGGAAGAGGCTGCATGAGGGAAGAAAGAAGAGGCGGCAGGAGGGAAGAGAGAAGAGGCTGCATGAAAGAAGAGAGAAAAGGCTGCTTGAGGGAAGAGAGAAGAAGCTGCAAGAGGGAAGAGTCTGCATTAGGGAAGAGAGAAGAGGCTGAAAGAGGGAAGAGAGAAGAGGATGCATGAGGGAAGAGAGAAGAGGCGGCATGAGGGAAGAGAGAAGAGGCTGCAAGAGGGAAGAGAGAAGAGGGTGCATGTGGGAAGATAGAAGAGGCGGCATGAGGGAAGAGAGAAGAGGCTGCAAGAGGGAAGAGAGAAGAGGCTGCAAGAGGGAAGAGGCTGCATGAGGGAAGAGGGAATAGGCGGCATGAGGGAAGAGGGAAGAGGCGGCATTACGGAAGAGAGAAGAGGCTGCATGAGGGAAGAGAGAAGAGGCACCAAGAAGGAAGAGAGAAGAGACTGCTAGAGGGAAGAGAGAAAAGCCTGCAAGAGGGAAGAGGCTTTATGAGGGAAGAGAGAAGAGGCTTTATGAGGGAAGAGAGAAGAGGCGGCATGAGGGAAGAGAGAAGAGGCTGCATGAGTGAAGAAAGAAGAGGCTGCATGAGGGAAGAGAGAAGAGGCTGCATGAGGGAAGAGAGAAGAGGCTGCATGAGGGAAGAAAGAAGAGGCTGCAAGAGGGAAGAGAGAAGAGGATGCAAGACGGAAGAGAGAAGAGGCTGCATGAGGGAAGAGAGAAGAGGCTACAAAAGGGAGGAGAGAATAGGCTTCATGAGGGAAGAGGCTGCATGAGGGAAGAGAGAAGAGGCTGCAAGAGGGAAGAGAGAAGAGGCTGCAAGAGGGAAGAGAGAAGAGACTGCAAGAGGGAAGAGGCTGCATGATGGAGGGGAGAAGAGGCTGCATGAGGGAAGGGAGAAGAGGCTGCATGAGGAAAGGAGAAGAAGCTGCATGAGGGAAGAGAGAAGAGGCTGCTTGAGGGAAGAGAGAAGAGGCAGCATAAGGGGAAGAGAGAAGTGGCTGCAAGAGGGAAGAGAGAAGAGGCTGCATGAGGGAAGAGAGAAGAGGCTGCAAGAGGGAGGAGAGAAAAGGCTTCATGAGGGAAGAGAGAAGAGGCTGCAGGAGGGAAGAGAGAAGAGGCTGCAAGAGGGAGGAGAGAATAGGCCACATGAGGGAAGAGAGAAGAAGCTGCATGAGGGAAGAAAGAAGAGGCTGCAAGAGGGAAGAGAGAAGAGGATGCATAAGGGAAGAGAGGAGAGGCTGCAAGAGGGAAGAGAGAAGAGGCTGCAAGAGGGAGGAGAGAAAAGGCTTCATGAGGGAAGAGAGAAGAGGATGCATGAGGGAAGAGAGAAGAGGCTGCAAGAGGGAGGAGAGAAGAGGCTGACAGAGGGAAGAGAGAAGAAGAGGATGCATGAGGGAAGAAAGAAGAGGCTGCAAGAGGGAAGAGAGAAGAGGATGCAAGACGGAAGAGAGAAGAGGCTGCATGAGGGAAGAGAGAAGGGGCTGCAAGAGGGAAGAGAGAAGACCCTGCAAGAGGGAAGAGAGAAGAGGCTGCATGAGGGAAGAGAGAAGAGGCTGCAAGAGGGAGGAGGCTCCATGAGGGAAGAGAGAAGAGGCTGCATGGGGGAAAAGAGAAGAGGCGGCATGAGGGAAGAGAGAAGAGGCTGCATGAGGGAAGAGAGAAGAGGCTGCAAGAGGGAAGAGGCTGCATGAGGGAAGAAAGAAGAGACGGCAAGAGGGAAGGGAGAAGAGGCTGCATGAAGGAAGAGAGAAGAGGCTGCATGAGGGAAGAGAGAAGAGGCTGCAAGAGGGAAGAGGCTGCATTAGGGAAGAGAGAAGAGGCGGCATGAGGGAAGAGAGAAGAGGCACCAAGAAGGAAGAGAGAAGAGACTGCTAGAGGGAAGAGAGAAGAGCCTGCAAAAGGGAAAAGGCTTTAGGAGGGAAGAGAGAAGAGGCTTTATGAGGGAAGAGAGAAGAGGCTGCATGAGGGAAGGGAGAAGAGGCTACAAAAGGGAGGAGAGAATAGGCTTCATGAGGGAAGAGGCTGCATGAGGGAAGAGAGAAGAGGCTGCAAGAGGGAAGAGAGAAGAGGCTGCAAGAGGGAAGAGAGAAGAGACTGCAAGAGGGAAGAGGCTGCATGATGGAGGGGAGAAGAGGCTGCATGAGGGAAGAGAGAAGAGGCTGCAAGAGGGAAAAGGCTGCATGAAGGAAGAGAGAAGAGGCTGGATGAGGGAAGGGAGAAGAGGCTGCATGAGGAAAGAGAGAAGAAGCTGCATGAGGGAAGAGAGAAGAGGCTGCTTGAGGGAAGAGAGAAGAGGCGGCATAAGGGAAGAGAGAAGTGGCTGCAAGAGGGAAGAGAGAAGAGGCTGCATGAGGGAAGAGAGAAGAGGCTGCAAGAGGGAGGAGAGAAAAGGCTTCATGAGGGAAGAGAGAAGAGGATGCATGAGGGAAGAGAGAAGAGGCTGCAAGAGGGAGGAGAGAAGAGGCTGACAGAGGGAAGAGAGAGGAGGATGCATGAGGGAAGAGAGAAGAGGCGGCATGAGGGATGAGAGAAGAGGCTGCATGAGGGAAGAGAGAAGAGGCTGCAAGAGGGAAGAGAGAGGAGCCTGCAAGAGGGAGGAGGCTTAATGAGGGAAGAGAGAAGAGGCGGCATGAGGGAAGAGAGAAGAGGCTGCATGAGGGAAGAGAGAAGAGGCGGCATGAGGGAAGAGGGAAGAGGCGGCATTAGGGAAGAGAGAAGAGGCTGCATGAGGGAAGAGAGAAGAGGCGGCATGAGGGAAGAGAGAAAAGGCTGCAGGAGGGAAGAGAGAAGAGGCTGCATGAGGGAAGAGAGAAGAGGCTGCATAAGGGAAGAGAGAAGAGTTTGCATGAGGGAAGAGAGAAGTCGCTGCAAGAGGGAGGAGGCTGCATGAGGGAAGAGGCTGCATGAGGGAAGAGGCTGCATGAGGGAAGAGAGAAGCGGCTGCAAGAGGGAAGAGAGAAGAGGATGCAAGAGGGACGAGAGAAGAGGCGGCATGAAGGAAGAGAGAAGTGGACGCAAGAGGGAAGAGAGAAGAGACTGCTAGAGGGAAGAGAGAAGAGGCTGCAAGAGGGAAGAGGCTGCATGAGGAAAGAGAGAAGAGGTGGCATGAGGGAAGAGAGAAGAGGCTGCATGAGGGAAGAGAGAAGAGGCTGCAAGAGGGAAGAGGCTGCATGAGGGAAGAAAGAAGAGACGGCAAGAGGGAAGAGAGAAGAGGCTGCATGAAGGAAGAGAGAAGAGGCTGCATGAGGGAAGAGAGAAGAGGCTGCAAGAGAGAAGAGGCAGCATTAGGGAAGAGAGAAGAGGCGGCATGAGGGAAGAGAGAAGAGGCACCAAGAAGGAAGAGAGAAGAGACTGCTAGAGGGAAGAGAGAAGAGCCTGCAAGAGGGAAAAGGCTTTATGAGGGAAGAGAGAAGAGGCTTTATGAGGGAAGAGAGAAGAGGCTGCATGAGGGAAGAGAGAAGAGGCTGCAAGAGGGAAGAGAGAAGAGGCTGCAAGAGGGAAGAGGCTGCATGAGAGAAGAGTGAAGAGGCGGCATTACGGAAGAGAGAAGAGGCTGCATGAGGGAAGAGAGAAGAGGCGGCATGAGGGAAGAGAGAAGAGAATGCATAAGTGAAGAGAGAAGAGGCTGAATGAGGGAAGAGAGAAGAGGCTGCATGAGGGAAGAAAGAAGAGGCTGCAAGAGGGAAGAGAGAAGAGGATGAAAGAGGGAAGAGAGAAGAGGCTGACAGAGGGAAGAGAGAAGAGGATTTATGAGGGAAGAGAGAAGAGGCGGCATGAGGGAAGAGGCTGCATGAGGGGAGAGAGAAGAGGCTGCAAGAGGGAAGAGGCTGCATGAGGGATTAAAGAAGAGGCTGCATGAGGGTAGGGAGAAGAGGCTTCATGAGGAAAGAGAGAAGAGGCTGCATGAGGGAAGAGAGAAAAGGCTGCAAGAGGGAAGAGGGAAGAGGCTGCATTAGGGAAGAGAGAAAAGGCTGCATGAGGAAAGAGAGAAGAGGCGGCATGAGGGAAGAGAGAAGAGGCTGCAGGAGGGAAGAGAGAAGAGGCTTCAAGAGGGAGGAGAGAATAGGCTGCATGAGGGAAGAGAGAAGAGGCGGCATGAGGGAAGAGGGAAGAGGCGGCATTAGGGAAGAGAGAAGAGGCTGCATGAGGAAAGGGAGAAGAGGCGGCATGAGGGAAGAGAGAAGAGGCTGCAGGAGGGAAGAGAGAAGAGGCTGCAAGAGGGAGGAGAGAATAGGCTGCATGAGGGAAGAGAGAAGAAGCTGCATGAGGGAAGAAAGAAGAGGCTGCAAGAGGGAAGAGAGAAGAGGATGCATGAGGGAAGAGAGGAGAGGCTGCAAGAGGGAAGAGAGAAGAGGCTGCAAGAGGGAGGAGGCTCCATGAGGGAAGAGAGAAGAGGCTGCATGGGGGAAAAGAGAAGAGGCGGCATGAGGGAAGAGAGAAGAGGCTGCATGAGGGAAGAGAGAAGAGGCTGCAAGAGGGAAGAGGCTGCATGAGGGAAGAAAGAAGAGACGGCAAGAGGGAAGGGAGAAGAGGCTGCATGAAGGAAGAGAGAAGAGGCTGCATGAGGGAAGAGAGAAGAGGCTGCAAGAGGGAAGAGGCTGCATTAGGGAAGAGAGAAGAGGCGGCATGAGGGAAGAGAGAAGAGGCACCAAGAAGGAAGAGAGAAGAGACTGCTAGAGGGAAGAGAGAAGAGCCTGCAAAAGGGAAAAGGCTTTAGGAGGGAAGAGAGAAGAGGCTTTATGAGGGAAGAGAGAAGAGGCTGCATGAGGGAAGGGAGAAGAGGCTACAAAAGGGAGGAGAGAATAGGCTTCATGAGGGAAGAGGCTGCAAGAGGGAGGAGAGAAAAGGCTTCATGAGGGAAGAGAGAAGAGGATGCATGAGGGAAGAGAGAAGAGGCTGCAAGAGGGAGGAGAGAAGAGGCTGACAGAGGGAAGAGAGAGGAGGATGCATGAGGGAAGAGAGAAGAGGCGGCATGAGGGATGAGAGAAGAGGCTGCATGAGGGAAGAGAGAAGAGGCTGCAAGAGGGAAGAGAGAGGAGCCTGCAAGAGGGAGGAGGCTTAATGAGGGAAGAGAGAAGAGGCGGCATGAGGGAAGAGAGAAGAGGCTGCATGAGGGAAGAGAGAAGAGGCGGCATGAGGGAAGAGGGAAGAGGCGGCATTAGGGAAGAGAGAAGAGGCTGCATGAGGGAAGAGAGAAGAGGCGGCATGAGGGAAGAGAGAAAAGGCTGCAGGAGGGAAGAGAGAAGAGGCTGCATGAGGGAAGAGAGAAGAGGCTGCATAAGGGAAGAGAGAAGAGTTTGCATGAGGGAAGAGAGAAGTCGCTGCAAGAGGGAGGAGGCTGCATGAGGGAAGAGGCTGCATGAGGGAAGAGGCTGCATGAGGGAAGAGAGAAGCGGCTGCAAGAGGGAAGAGAGAAGAGGATGCAAGAGGGACGAGAGAAGAGGCGGCATGAAGGAAGAGAGAAGTGGACGCAAGAGGGAAGAGAGAAGAGACTGCTAGAGGGAAGAGAGAAGAGGCTGCAAGAGGGAAGAGGCTGCATGAGGAAAGAGAGAAGAGGTGGCATGAGGGAAGAGAGAAGAGGCTGCATGAGGGAAGAGAGAAGAGGCTGCAAGAGGGAAGAGGCTGCATGAGGGAAGAAAGAAGAGACGGCAAGAGGGAAGAGAGAAGAGGCTGCATGAAGGAAGAGAGAAGAGGCTGCATGAGGGAAGAGAGAAGAGGCTGCAAGAGAGAAGAGGCAGCATTAGGGAAGAGAGAAGAGGCGGCATGAGGGAAGAGAGAAGAGGCACCAAGAAGGAAGAGAGAAGAGACTGCTAGAGGGAAGAGAGAAGAGCCTGCAAGAGGGAAAAGGCTTTATGAGGGAAGAGAGAAGAGGCTTTATGAGGGAAGAGAGAAGAGGCTGCATGAGGGAAGAGAGAAGAGGCTGCAAGAGGGAAGAGAGAAGAGGCTGCAAGAGGGAAGAGGCTGCATGAGAGAAGAGTGAAGAGGCGGCATTACGGAAGAGAGAAGAGGCTGCATGAGGGAAGAGAGAAGAGGCGGCATGAGGGAAGAGAGAAGAGAATGCATAAGTGAAGAGAGAAGAGGCTGAATGAGGGAAGAGAGAAGAGGCTGCATGAGGGAAGAAAGAAGAGGCTGCAAGAGGGAAGAGAGAAGAGGATGAAAGAGGGAAGAGAGAAGAGGCTGACAGAGGGAAGAGAGAAGAGGATTTATGAGGGAAGAGAGAAGAGGCGGCATGAGGGAAGAGGCTGCATGAGGGGAGAGAGAAGAGGCTGCAAGAGGGAAGAGGCTGCATGAGGGATTAAAGAAGAGGCTGCATGAGGGTAGGGAGAAGAGGCTTCATGAGGAAAGAGAGAAGAGGCTGCATGAGGGAAGAGAGAAAAGGCTGCAAGAGGGAAGAGGGAAGAGGCTGCATTAGGGAAGAGAGAAAAGGCTGCATGAGGAAAGAGAGAAGAGGCGGCATGAGGGAAGAGAGAAGAGGCTGCAGGAGGGAAGAGAGAAGAGGCTTCAAGAGGGAGGAGAGAATAGGCTGCATGAGGGAAGAGAGAAGAGGCGGCATGAGGGAAGAGGGAAGAGGCGGCATTAGGGAAGAGAGAAGAGGCTGCATGAGGAAAGGGAGAAGAGGCGGCATGAGGGAAGAGAGAAGAGGCTGCAGGAGGGAAGAGAGAAGAGGCTGCAAGAGGGAGGAGAGAATAGGCTGCATGAGGGAAGAGAGAAGAAGCTGCATGAGGGAAGAGAGAAGAGGCGGCATGAGGGAAGAGAGAAGAGGCTGCATGAGGGAAGAGAGAAGAGGCTGCAAGAGGGAAGAGGCTGCATTTGGGAAGAAAGAAGAGACGGCAAGAGGGAAGAGAGAAGAGGCTGCATGAAGGAAGAGAGAAGAGGCTGCATGAGGGAAGAGAGAAGAGGCTGCAAGAGGGAAGAGGCTGCATTAGGGAAGAGAGAAGAGGCGGCATGAGGGAAGAGAGAAGAGGCACCAAGAAGGAAGAGAGAAGAGACTGCTAGAGGGAAGAGAGAAGAGCCTGCAAGAGGGAAAAGGCTTTATGAGGGAAGAGAGAAGAGGCTTTATGAGGGAAGAGAGAAGAGGCTGCATGAGGGAAGAGAGAAGAGGCTGCCTGAGGGAAGAGAGAAGAGGCTGCAAGAGGGAAGAGGCTGCATGAGGGAAGAGAGAAGAGGCGGCATGAGAGAAGAGTGAAAAGGCGGCATTACGGAAGAGAGAAGAGGCTGCATGAGGGAAAAGAGAAGAGGCGGCATGAGGGAAGAGAGAAGAGGCTGCATAAGTATAGAAAAGAGGCTGAATGAGGGAAGAGAGAAGAGGCTGCATGAGGGAAGAAAGAAGAGGCTGCAAGAGGGAAGAGAGAAGAGGAATCAAGAGGGAAGAGAGAAGAGGCTGCATGAGGGAAGAGAGAAGAGGCTGCAAAAGGGAGGAGAGAATAGGCTTCATGAGGGAAGAGGCTGCATGAGGGAAGAGAGAAGAGGCTGCAAGAGGGAAGAGAGAAGAGGCTGCAAGAGGGAAGAGGCTGCATGATGGAGGGGAGAAGAGGCTGCATGAGGGAAGAGAGAAGAGGCTGCAAGAGGGAAGAGGCTGCATGAGGGAAGAGAGAAGAGGCTGCAAGAGGGAAGGGAGAAGAGGCTGCATGAGGAAAGAGAGAAGAGGCGGCATGAGGGAAGAGAGAAGTGGCTGCAAGAGGGAAGAGAGAGAGGGCTGCATGAGGGAAGAGAGAAGAGGCTGCAAGAGGGAGGAGATAATAGGCTTCATGAGGGAAGAGGCTGCATCAGGGAAGAGAGAAGAGGCTGCATGAGGGAAGAGAGAAGAGGCTGCAAGAGGGAGGAGAGAGGAGGCTTCTTGAGGGAAAAGGCTGCATCAGGGAAGAGAGAAGAGGCTGCATGAGAGAAGAGGCTGCAAGAGGGAGGAGAGAAGAGGCTGACAGAGGGAAGAGAGAAGAGGATTTATGAGGGAAGAGAGAAGAGGCGGCATGAGGGAAGAGGCTGCATGAGGGGAGAGAGAAGAGGCTGCATGAGGGAAGAGAGAAGAGGCTGCAAGAGGGAAGAGGCTGCATGAGGGATTAAAGAAGAGGCTGCATGAGGGTAGGGAGAAGAGGCTGCAAGAGGGAAGAGGGAAGAGGCTGCTTGAGGGAAGAGAGAAGAGGCTGCAAGAAGGAAGAGAGAGGAGGCTGCAAGAGGGAAGAGAGAAGAGACTGCAAGAGGGAAGAGGCTGCATGATGGAGGAGAGAAGAGGCTGCATGAGGGAAGAGAGAAGAGGCTGCAAGAGGGAAGAGGCTGCATGAGGGAAGAGAGAAGAGGCAGCATGAGGGAAGAGGGAAGAGACTGTATGAAGGAAGAAAGAAGAGTCTGCATGAGGGAAGAGAGAAGAGTTTGCACGAGGGAAGAGAGAAGAGGCTGCAAGAGGGAAGAGAGAAGACGCTTGCATGAGGGAAGAGGCTGCATGAGGGTAGAGAGAAGCGGCTGCAAGAGGGAAGAGAGAAGAGGATGCAAGAGAGAAAGAGAGAAGAGGCGGCATGAAGGAAGAGAGAAGAGGAAACAAGACGGAAGAGAGAAGAGACTGCTAGAGGGAAGAGAGAAGAGGCTGCAAGAGAGAAGAGGCTGCATGAGGGAAGAGAGAAGAGGCTGCAAGAGGGAAGAGGCTGCATGAGGGAAGAAAGAAGAGGCGGCAAGAGGGAAGAGAGAAGAGGCTGCATGAAGGAAGAGAGAAGAGGCTGCATGAGGGAAGAGAGAAGAGGCTGCAAGAGGGAAGAGAGAAGAGGCTGCATAAGGTAAGAGAGAAGAGGCGGCATGAGGGAAGAGAGAAGAGGCACCAAGAAGGAAGAGAGAAGAGACTGCTAGAGGGAAGAGAGAAGAGCCTGCAAGAGGGAAGAGGCTTTATGAGGGAAGAGAGAAGAGGCTGCATGGGGGAAGAGAGAAGAGGCTGCAAGAGGGAAGAGAGAAGAGGCTGCAAGAGGGAAGAGAGAAGAGGCTGCAAGAGGGAAGAGGCTGCATGAGGGAAGAGAGAAGAGGCGGCATGAAGGAAGAGGGAAGAGGCGGCATTACGGAAGAGAGAAGAGGCTGCATGAGGGAAGAGAGAAGAGGCGGCATGAGGGAAGAGAGAAGAGGCTGCATAAGTGAAGAGAGAAGAGGCTGAATGACGGAAGAGAGAAGAGGCTGCAAATGGGAGGAGAGATTAGGCTGCATGAGGGAAGAGGCTGCATGAGGGAAGAGAGAAGAGGCTGCATGAGGGAAAAAAGGAGAGGCTGCAAGAGGGAAGAGAGAAGAGAATGCATGAGGGAAGAGAGAAGATGCTGCAAGAGGGAAGAGAGAAGAGATTGCAAGAGGGAATAGAGAGAAGAGGCTGCATGAGGGAAGAGAGAAGAGGCTGCATGAGGGAAGAAAGAAGAGGCTGCAAGATGGAGGAGAGAATAGGCTTCATGAGGGAAGAGGCTACATGAGGGAAGAGAGAAGAGGCTTCAAGAGGGAAGAGAGAAGAGACTGCAAGAGGGAAGAGAGAAGAGACTGCAAGAGGGAAGAGCCTGCATGACGGAGGGGAGAAGAGACTGCATGAGGGAAGAGAGAAGAGGCTGCAAGAGGGAAGAGGCTGCATGATGGAAGAGAGAAGAGGCTGCAAGAGGGAAGAGGCTGCATGAGGGAAGAGAGAAGAGGCTGCAAGAGGGAAGGGAGAAGAGGCTGCATGAGGAAAGAGAGAAGAGGCGGCATGAGGGAAGAGAGAAGTGGCTGCAAGAGGGAAGAGAGAAGAGGCTGCATGAGGGAAGAGAGAAGAGGCTGCAAGAGGGAGGAGAGAGGAGGCTTCTTGAGGGAAAAGGCTGCATCAGGGAAGAGAGAAGAGGCTGAATGAGAGAAGAGGCTGCAAGAGGGAGGAGAGAAGAGGCTGACAGAGGGAAGAGAGAAGAGGATTTATGAGGGAAGAAAGAAGAGGCGGCATGAGGGAAGAGGCTGCATGAGGGGAGAGAGAAGAGGCTGCATGAGGGAAGAGAGAAGAGGCTGCAAGAGGGAAGAGGCTGCATGAGGGATTAAAGAAGAGGCTGCATGAGGGTAGGGAGAAGAGGCTTCATGAGGAAAGAGAGAAGAGGCTGCATGAGGGAAGAGAGAAAAGGCTGCAAGAGGGAAGAGGGAAGAGGCTGCTTGAGGGAAGAGAGAAGAGGCTGCAAGAAGGAAGAGAGAAGAGGCTGCAAGAGGGAAGAGAGAAGAGACTGCAAGAGGGAAGAGGCTGCATGATGGAGGAGAGAAGAGGCTGCATGAGGGAAGAGAGAAGAGGCTGCAAGAGGGAAGAGGCTGCATGAGGGAAGAGAGAAGAGGCGGCATGAGGGAAGAGGGAAGAGACTGTATGAAGGAAGAAAGAAGAGTCTGCATGAGGGAAGAGAAAAGAGTTTGCACGAGGGAAGAGAGAAGAGGCTGCAAGAGGGAAGAGAGAAGAGGCTTGCATGAGGGAAGAGGCTGCATGAGGGTAGAGAGAAGCGGCTGCAAGAGGGAAGAGAGAAGAGGATGCAAGAGAGAAAGAGAGAAGAGGCGGCATGAAGGAAGAGAGAAGAGGAAGCAAGAGGGAAGAGAGAAGAGACTGCTAGAGGGAAGAGAGAAGAGGCTGCAAGAGAGAAGAGGCTGCATGAGGGAAGAGAGAAGAGGCTGCAAGAGGGAAGAGGCTGCATGAGGGAAGAAAGAAGAGGCGGCAAGAGGGAAGAGAGAAGAGGCTGCATGAAGGAAGAGAGAAGAGGCTGCATGAGGGAAGAGAGAAGAGGCTGCAAGAGGGAAGAGAGAAGAGGCTGCATAAGGTAAGAGAGAAGAGGCGGCATGAGGGAAGAGAGAAGAGGCACCAAGAAGGAAGAGAGAAGAGACTGCTAGAGGGAAGAGAGAAGAGCCTGCAAGAGGGAAGAGAGAAGAGGCTGCAAGAGGGAAGAGAGAAGAGGCTGCAAGAGGGAAGAGAGAAGAGGCTGCAAGAGGGAAGAGGCTGCATGAGGGAAGAGAGAAGAGGCGGCATGAAGGAAGAGGGAAGAGGCGGCATTACGGAAGAGAGAAGAGGCTGCATGAGGGAAGAGAGAAGAGGCGGCATGAGGGAAGAGAGAAGAGGCTGCATAAGTGAAGAGAGAAGAGGCTGAATGACGGAAGAGAGAAGAGGCTGCAAATGGGAGGAGAGAATAGGCTGCATGAGGGAAGAGGCTGCATGAGGGAAGAGAGAAGAGGCTGCATGAGGGAAAAAAGGAGAGGCTGCAAGAGGGAAGAGAGAAGAGAATGCATGAGGGAAGAGAGAAGATGCTGCAAGAGGGAAGAGAGAAGAGATTGCAAGAGGGAATAGAGAGAAGAGGCTGCATGAGGGAAGAGAGAAGAGGCTGCATGAGGGAAGAAAGAAGAGGTTGCAAGATGGAGGAGAGAATAGGCTTCATGAGGGAAGAGGCTACATGAGGGAAGAGAGAAGAGGCTTCAAGAGGGAAGAGAGAAGAGACTGCAAGAGGGAAGAGAGAAGAGACTGCAAGAGGGAAGAGAGAAGAGGCTGCAAGAGGGAAGAGGCTGCATGATGGAAGAGAGAAGAGGCTGCAAGAGGGAGGAGAGAAGAGGCTGCAAGAGGGAGGAGAGAAGAGGCTTCATGAGGGAAGAGGCTGCATCAGGGAAGAGAGAAGAGGCTGCATGAGGGAAGAGAGAAGAGGCTGCAAGAGGGAGGAGAGAAGAGGCTGAAAGAGGGAAGAGAGAAGAGGATGCATGAGGGAAGAGGGAAGAGGCGGCATGAGGGAAGAGAGTAGAGGCACCAAGAAGGAAGAGAGAAGAGACTACAAGAGGGAAGAGAGAAGAACCTGCAAGAGGGAAGAGGCTTTATGAGGGAAGAGAGAAGAGGCGGCATGAGGGAAGAGAGAAGAGGCTGCATGAGGGAAGAGAGAAGAGGCTGCAAGAGGGAGGAGAGAATAGGCTGCATGAGGGAAGAGAGAAGAGGCTGCATGAGGGAAGAAAGAAGAGGCAGCAAGAGGGAAGAGAGAAGAGGATGCATGAGGGAAGAGAGGAGAGGTTGCAAAAGGGAAGAGAGAAGAGACTGCAAGAGGGAAGAGAGAAGAGGCTGCATGAGGGAAGAGAGAAGAGGCTGCAAGAGGGAGGAGAGAAAAGGCTGCATGAGGGAAGAGGCTGCATGAGGGAAGAGAGAAGAGGCTGCAAGAGGGAAGAGAGAAGAGGCTGCAAGAGGGAAGAGAGAAGAGGCTGCAAGAGGGAAGAGGCTGCATGAGGGAAGAGAGAAGAGGCGGCATGAAGGAAGAGGGAAGAGGCGGCATTACGGAAGAGAGAAGAGGCTGCATGAGGGAAGAGAGAAGAGGCGGCATGAGGGAAGAGAGAAGAGGCTGCATAAGTGAAGAGAGAAGAGGCTGAATGACGGAAGAGAGAAGAGGCTGCAAATGGGAGGAGAGAATAGGCTGCATGAGGGAAGAGGCTGCATGAGGGAAGAGAGAAGAGGCTGCATGAGGGAAGAGAGAAGAGGCGGCATGAGGGAAGGGGGAAGAGACTGTATGAAGGACTAAAGAAGAGTCTGCATGAGGGAAGAGAGAAGAGTTTGCATGAGGGAAGAGAGACGAGGCTGCAAGAGGGAAGAGAGAAGAGGCTGCAAGAGGGAAGAGAGAAGAGGCTGCAAGAGGGACGAGAGAAGAGGCTGCATGAGGGAAGAGAGAAGAGGCTGCATGAGGGAAGAAAGAAGAGGCTGCAAGATGGAGGAGAGAATAGGCTTCATGAGGGAAGAGGCTACATGAGGGAAGAGAGAAGAGGCTTCAAGAGGGAAGAGAAAAGAGACTGCAAGAGGGAAGAGAGAAGAGACTGCAAGAGGGAAGAGAGAAGAGGCTGCAAGAGGGAAGAGGCTGCATGATGGAAGAGAGAAGAGGCTGCAAGAGGGAGGAGAGAAGAGGCTGCAAGAGGGAGGAGAGAAGAGGCTTCATGAGGGAAGAGGCTGCATCAGGGAAGAGAGAAGAGGCTGCATGAGGGAAGAGAGAAGAGGCTGCAAGAGGGAGGAGAGAAGAGGCTGAAAGAGGGAAGAGAGAAGAGGATGCATGAGGGAAGAGGGAAGAGGCGGCATGAGGGAAGAGAGTAGAGGCACCAAGAAGGAAGAGAGAAGAGACTACAAGAGGGAAGAGAGAAGAACCTGCAAGAGGGAAGAGGCTTTATGAGGGAAGAGAGAAGAGGCGGCATGAGGGAAGAGAGAAGAGGCTGCATGAGGGAAGAGAGAAGAGGCTGCAAGAGGGAGGAGAGAATAGGCTGCATGAGGGAAGAGAGAAGAGGCTGCATGAGGGAAGAAAGAAGAGGCTGCAAGAGGGAAGAGAGAAGAGGATGCATGAGGGAAGAGAGGAGAGGTTGCAAAAGGGAAGAGAGAAGAGACTGCAAGAGGGAAGAGAGAAGAGGCTGCATGAGGGAAGAGAGAAGAGGCTGCAAGAGGGAGGAGAGAAAAGGCTGCATGAGGGAAGAGGCTGCATGAGGGGAGAGAGAAGAGGCTGCATGAGGGAAGAGAGAAGAGGCTGCAAGAGGGAAGAGGCTGCATGAGGGATTAGAGAAGAGGCTGCATGAGGGAAGAGAGAAGAGGCTGCATGAGGGTAGGGAGAAGAGGCGGCATGAGGGAAGAGAGAAAAGGCTGCAAGAGGGAAGAGGGAAGAGGCTGCTTGAGGGAAGAGAGAAGAGGCTGCAAGAGGGAAGAAAGAAGAGGCTGCATGAGGGAAGAGAGAAGAGGCGGCATGAGGGAAGGGGGAAGAGACTGTATGAAGGACTAAAGAAGAGTCTGCATGAGGGAAGAGAGAAGAGTTTGCATGAGGGAAGAGAGACGAGGCTGCAAGAGGGAAGAGAGAAGAGGCTGCAAGAGGGAAGAGAGAAGAGGCTGCAAGAGGGACGAGAGAAGAGGCTGCATGAGGGAAGAGGCTGCATGAGGGAAGAGAGAAGAGGCTGCAAGAGGGAAGAGGCTGCATGAGGGAAGAGAGAAGAGGCTGCATGAGGAAAGAGAGAAGAGGCTGCATAAGGGAAGAGTGAAGAGGCTGCATGAGGAAAGAGAGAAGAGACTGCATGAGGGAAGAGCGAAAAGGCTGCATGAGGGAAGAGAGAAGAGGCTGCATGACGGAAGAGAGAAGAGTTTGCATGAGGGAAGAGAGAAGAGGCTGCAAGAGGGAAGAGAGAAGAGGCTTGCATGAGGGAAGAGGCTGCATGAGGGTAGAGAGAAGCGGCTGCAAGAGGGAAGAGAGAAGAGGATGCAAGAGGGAAGAGAGAAGAGGCGGCATGAAGGAAGAGAGAAGAGGAAGCAAGAGGGAAGAGAGAAGAGACTGCTAGAGGGAAGAGAGAAGAGGCTGCAAGAGAGAAGAGTCTGCAAGAGGGAAGAGGCTGCATGAGGGAAGAAAGAAGAGGCAGCAAGAGGGAAGAGAGAAGAGGCTGCATGAAGGAAGAGAGAAGAGGCTGCATGAGGGAAGAGAGAAGAGGCTGCAAGAGGGAAGAGGCTGCATGAGGGATTAGAGAAGAGGCTGCATGAGGGAAGAGAGAAGAGGCTGCATGAGGGTAGGGAGAAGAGGCGGCATGAGGGAAGAGAGAAAAGGCTGCAAGAGGGAAGAGGGAAGAGGCTGCTTGAGGGAAGAGAGAAGAGGCTGCAAGAGGGAAGAAAGAAGAGGCTGCATGAGGGAAGAGAGAAGAGGCGGCATGAGGGAAGGGGGAAGAGACTGTATGAAGGACTAAAGAAGAGTCTGCATGAGGGAAGAGAGAAGAGTTTGCATGAGGGAAGAGAGACGAGGCTGCAAGAGGGAAGAGAGAAGAGGCTGCAAGAGGGAAGAGAGAAGAGGCTGCAAGAGGGAAGTGAGAAGAGGCTGCATGAGGGAAGAGGCTGCATGAGGGAAGAGAGAAGAGGCTGCAAGAGGGAAGAGGCTGCATGAGGGAAGAGAGAAGAGGCTGCATGAGGAAAGAGAGAAGAGGCTGCATAAGGGAAGAGTGAAGAGGCTGCATGAGGAAAGAGAGAAGAGACTGCATAAGGGAAGAGCGAAAAGGCTGCATGAGGGAAGAGGCTGCATGAGGGTAGAGAGAAGCGGCTGCAAGAGGGAAGAGAGAAGAGGATGCAAGAGGGAAGAGAGAAGAGGCGGCATGAAGGAAGAGAGAAGAGGAAGCAAGAGGGAAGAGAGAAGAGACTGCTAGAGGGAAGAGAGAAGAGGCTGCAAGAGAGAAGAGTCTGCAAGAGGGAAGAGGCTGCATGAGGGAAGAAAAAAGAGGCAGCAAGAGGGAAGAGAGAAGAGGCTGCATGAAGGAAGAGAGAAGAGGCTGCATGAGGGAAGAGAGAAGAGGCTGCAAGAGGGAAGAGGCTGCATTAGGGAAGATAGAAGAGGCGGCATGAGGGAAGAGAGAAGAGGCACCAAAAAGGAAGAGAGAAGAGACTGCTAGAGGGAAGAGAGAAGAGCCTGCAAGAGGGAAGAGGCTTTATGAGGGAAGAGAGAAGAGGCTGCATGGGGGAAGAGAGAAGAGGCTGCAAGAGGGAAGAGAGAAGAGGCTGCAAGAGGGAAGAGAGAAGAGGCTGCATGAGGGAAGATAGAAGAGGCAGCATGAGGGAAGAGAGAAGAGGCTGCAAGAGGGAAGAGAGAAGAGGCTGCAAGAGGGAAGAGGCTGCATGAGGGAAGAGAGAAGAGGCGGCATGAGGGAAGAGGGAAGAGGCGGCATTACGGAAGAGAGAAGAGGCTGCATGAGGGAAGAGAGAAGAGGCGGCATGAGGGAAGAGAGAAGAGGCTGCATAAGTGAAGAGAGAAGAGGCTGAATGACGGAAGAGAGAAGAGGCTGCATATGGGAGGAGAGAATAGGCTGCATGAGGGAAGAGGCTGCAAGAGGGAAGAGGCTTTATGAGGGAAGAGAGAAGAGGCTGCATGGGGGAAGAGGGAAGAGGCTGCAAGAGGGAAGAGAGAAGAGGCTGCAAGAGGGAAGAGAGAAGAGGCTGCATGAGGGAAGATAGAAGAGGCAGCATGAGGGAAGAGAGAAGAGGCTGCAAGAGGGAAGAGAGAAGAGGCTGCAAGTGGGAAGAGGCTGCATGAGGGAAGAGAGAAGAGGCGGCATGAGGGAAGAGAGAAGAGGCTGCATAAGTGAAGAGAGAAGAGTCTGAATGACGGAAGAGAGAAGAGGCTGCATATGGGAGGAGAGAATAGGCTGCATGAGGGAAGAGGCTGCATGAGGGAAGAGAGAAGATGCTGCATGAAGGAAAAAAGGAGAGGCTGCAAGAGGGAAGAGAGAAGAGGATGCATGAGGGAAGAGAGAAGATGCTGCAAGAGGGAAGAGAGAAGAGATTGCAAGAGGGAATAGAGAGAAGAGGCTGCATGAGGGAAGAGAGAAGAGGCTGCATGAGGGAAGAAAGAAGAGGCTGCAAGATGGAGGAGAGAATAGGCTTCATGAGGGAAGAGGCTACATGAGGGAAGAGAGAAGAGGCTGCAAGAGGGAAGAGAGAAGAGACTGCAAGAGGGAAGAGAGAAGAGACTGCAAGAGGGAAGAACCTCCATGATGGAGGGGAGAAGAGGCTGCATGAGGGAAGAGAGAAGAGGCTGCAAGAGGGAAGAGGCTGCATGATGGAAGAGAAAAGAGGCTGCAAGATGGAGGAGAGAATAGGCTTCATGAGGGAAGAGGCTACATGAGGGAAGAGAGAAGAGGCTGCAAGAGGGAAGAGCCTGCATGATGGAGGGGAGAAGAGACTGCATGAGGGACGAGAGAAGAGGCTGCAAGAGGGACGAGAGAAGAGGCTGCAAGAGGGAAGAGGCTGCATGATGGAAGAGAGAAGAGGCTGCAAGATGGAGGAGAGAATAGGCTTCATGAGGGAAGAGGCTACATGAGGGAAGAGAGAAGAGGCTGCAAGAGGGAAGAGAGAAGAGACTGCAAGAGGGAAGAGGCTGCATGATGGAAGAGAGAAGAGGCTGCAAGATGGAGGAGAGAATAGGCTTCATGAGGGAAGAGGCTACATGAGGGAAGAGAGAAGAGGCTGCAAGAGGGAAGAGAGAAGAGACTGCAAGAGGGAAGAAAGAAGAGACTGCAAGAGGGAAGAGCCTCCATGATGGAGGGGAGAAGAGGCTGCATGAGGGAAGAGAAAAGAGGCTACAAGAGGGAAGAGGCTGCATGATGGAAGAGAGAAGAGGCTGCATGAGGGAAGAGAGAAGAGGCTGCATGAGGGAATGGAGAAGAGGCTGCATGAGGAAAGAGAGAAGAGGCTGCATGAGGGAAGAGAGAAGAGGCTGCTTGAGGGAAGAGAGAAGAGGCTGCTTGAGGGAAGAGAAAAAAGGCTGCATGAGGGAAGAAAGAAGAGGCTGCAAGATGGAGGAGAGAATAGGCTTCATGAGGGAAGAGGCTGCATCAGGGAAGAGAGAAGAGGCTGCATGAGGGAAGAGAGAAGAGGCTGCAAGAAGGAAGAGAGAAGAGGCTGCAAGAGGGAAGAGAGAAGAGACTGCAAGAGGGAAGAGGCTGCATGATGGAGGAGAGAAGAGGCTGCATGAGGGAAGAGAGAAGAGGCTGCAAGAGGGAAGAGGCTGCATGAGGGAAGAGAGAAGAGGCTGCATGAGGGAAGAGGCTGCATCAGGGAAGAGAGAAGAGGCTGCATGAGGGAAGAGAGAAGAGGCTGCAAGAGGGAGGAGAGAAGAGGCTGAAAGAGGGAAGAGAGGAGAGGCTGCATAAGGGAAGAGAGAAGAGGCTGCAGGAGGGAAGAGAGAAGAGGCTGCATGAGGGAATAGAGAAGAGGCTGCATGAGAGAAGAGAGAAGAGTTTGCATGAGGGAAGAGAGAAGAGGTTGCAAGATGGAAGATAGAAGAGGCTTGCATGAGGGAAGAGGCTGCATGAGGGAAGAGAGAAGAGGCTGCATGAGGAAAGAGAGAAGAGGCTGCAAGATGGAGGAGAGAATAGGCTTCATGAGGGAAGAGGCTACATGAGGGAAGAGAGAAGAGGCTGCAAGAGGGAAGAGAGAAGAGACTGCAAGAGGGAAGAGAGAAGAGACTGCAAGAGGGAAGAACCTCCATGATGGAGGGGAGAAGAGGCTGCATGAGGGAAGAGAGAAGAGGCTGCAAGAGGGAAGAGGCTGCATGATGGAAGAGAAAAGAGGCTGCAAGATGGAGGAGAGAATAGGCTTCATGAGGGAAGAGGCTACATGAGGGAAGAGAGAAGAGGCTGCAAGAGGGAAGAGCCTGCATGATGGAGGGGAGAAGAGACTGCATGAGGGACGAGAGAAGAGGCTGCAAGAGGGACGAGAGAAGAGGCTGCAAGAGGGAAGAGGCTGCATGATGGAAGAGAGAAGAGGCTGCAAGATGGAGGAGAGAATAGGCTTCATGAGGGAAGAGGCTACATGAGGGAAGAGAGAAGAGGCTGCAAGAGGGAAGAGAGAAGAGACTGCAAGAGGGAAGAGGCTGCATGATGGAAGAGAGAAGAGGCTGCAAGATGGAGGAGAGAATAGGCTTCATGAGGGAAGAGGCTACATGAGGGAAGAGAGAAGAGGCTGCAAGAGGGAAGAGAGAAGAGACTGCAAGAGGGAAGAAAGAAGAGACTGCAAGAGGGAAGAGCCTCCATGATGGAGGGGAGAAGAGGCTGCATGAGGGAAGAGAAAAGAGGCTACAAGAGGGAAGAGGCTGCATGATGGAAGAGAGAAGAGGCTGCATGAGGGAAGAGAGAAGAGGCTGCATGAGGGAATGGAGAAGAGGCTGCATGAGGAAAGAGAGAAGAGGCTGCATGAGGGAAGAGAGAAGAGGCTGCTTGAGGGAAGAGAGAAGAGGCTGCTTGAGGGAAGAGAAAAAAGGCTGCATGAGGGAAGAAAGAAGAGGCTGCAAGATGGAGGAGAGAATAGGCTTCATGAGGGAAGAGGCTGCATCAGGGAAGAGAGAAGAGGCTGCATGAGGGAAGAGAGAAGAGGCTGCAAGAAGGAAGAGAGAAGAGGCTGCAAGAGGGAAGAGAGAAGAGACTGCAAGAGGGAAGAGAGTGCATGATGGAGGAGAGAAGAGGCTGCATGAGGGAAGAGAGAAGAGGCTGCAAGAGGGAAGAGGCTGCATGAGGGAAGAGAGAAGAGGCTGCATGAGGGAAGAGGCTGCATCAGGGAAGAGAGAAGAGGCTGCATGAGGGAAGAGAGAAGAGGCTGCAAGAGGGAGGAGAGAAGAGGCTGAAAGAGGGAAGAGAGGAGAGGCTGCATAAGGGAAGAGAGAAGAGGCTGCAGGAGGGAAGAGAGAAGAGGCTGCATGAGGGAATAGAGAAGAGGCTGCATGAGAGAAGAGAGAAGAGTTTGCATGAGGGAAGAGAGAAGAGGTTGCAAGATGGAAGATAGAAGAGGCTTGCATGAGGGAAGAGGCTGCATGAGGGAAGAGAGAAGAGGCCGCATGAGGAAAGAGAGAAGAGGCTGCATGAAGGAAGAGTGAAGAGGCTGCATGAGGAAAGAGAGAAGAGACTGCATGAGGGAAGAGTGAAAAGGCTGCATGAGGGAAGAGAGAAGAGGCTGCATGAGGGAAGAGAGGAGAGGCTGCATTAGGGAAGAGAGAAGAGGCTGCAGGAGGGAAGAGAGAAGAGGCTGCATGAGGGAAGAGAGACGAGGCTGCATAAGGGAAGAGAGAAGAGTTTGCATGAGGGAAGAGAGAAGAGGCTGCAAGAGGGAAGAGAGAAGAGGCTTGCATGAGGGAAGAGGCTGCATGAGGGTAGAGAGAAGCGGCTGCAAGAGGGAAGAGAGAAGAGGATGCAAGAGGGAAGAGAGAAGAAGCGGCATGAAGGAAGGGAGAAGAGGAAGCAAGAGGGAAGAGAGAAGAGACCGCTAGAGGGAAGAGAGAAGAGGCTGCAAGAGAGAAGAGGCTGCATGAGGGAAGAGAGAAGAGGCTGCTAGAGGGAAGAGGCTGCATGAGGGAAGAAAGAAGAGGCGGCAAGAGGGAAGAGAGAAGAGGCTGCATGAAGGAAGAGAGAAGAGGCTGCATGAGGGAAAAGAGAAGAGGCTGCAAGAGGGAAGAGAGAAGAGGCTGCATAAGGTAAGAGAGAAGAGGCGGCATGAGGGAAGAGAGAAGAGGCACCAAGAAGGAAGAGAGAAGAGACTGCTAGAGGGAAGAGAGAAGAGCCTGCAAGAGGGAAGAGGCTTAATGAGGGAAGAGAGAAGAGGCGGCATGAAGGAAGAGGGAAAAGGCGGCATTACGGAAGAGAGAAGAGGCTGCATGAGGGAAGAGAGAAGAGGCGGCATGAGGGAAGAAAGAAGAGGCTGCATAAGTGAAGAGAGAAGAGGCTGAATGACGGAAGAGAGAAGAGGCTGCAAATGGGAGGAGAGAATAGGCTGCATGAGGGAAGAGGCTGCATGAGGGAAGAGAGAAGAGGCTGCAAGAGGGAAGAGAGAAGAGGATGCATGAGGGAAGAGAGAAGATGCTGCAAGAGGGAAGAGAGAAGAGATTGCAAGAGGGAATAGAGAGAAGAGGCTGCATGAGGGAAGAGAGAAGAGGCTGCATGAGGGAAGAAAGAAGAGGCTGCAAGATGGAGGAGAGAATAGGCTTCATGAGGGAAGAGGCTACATGAGGGAAGAGAGAAGAGGCTGCAAGAGGGAAGAGAGAAGAGACTGCAAGAGGGAAGAGAGAGGAGACTGCAAGATGGAAGAGCCTCCATGATGGAGGGGAGAAGAGGCTGCATGAGGGAAGAGAGAAGAGGCCGCAAGAGGGAAGAGGCTGCATGATGGAAGAGAGAAGAGGCTGCAAGATGGAGGAGAGAATAGGCTTCATGAGGGAAGAGGCTACATGAGGGAAGAGAGAAGAGGCTGCAAGAGGGAAGAAAGAAGAGACTGCAAGAGGGAAGAAAGAAGAGACTGCAAGAGGGAAGAGCCTCCATGATGGAGGGGAGAAGAGGCTGCATGAGGGAAGAGAGAAGAGGCTACAAGAGGGAAGAGGCTGCATGATGGAAGAGAGAAGAGGCTGCATGAGGGAAAAGAGAAGAGGCTGCATGAGGGAATGGAGAAGAGGCTGCATGAGGAAAGAGAGAAGAGGCTGCATGAGGGAAGAGAGAAGAGGCTGCTTGAGGGAAGACAGAAGAGGCTGCTTGAGGGAAGAGAAAAAAGGCTGCATGAGGGAAGAAAGAAGAGGCTGCAAGATGGAGGAGAGAATAGGCTTCATGAGGGAAGAGGCTGCATCAGGGAAGAGAGAAGAGGCTGCATGAGGGAAGAGAGAAGAGGCTGCAAGAAGGAAGAGAGAAGAGGCTGCAAGAGGGAAGAGAGAAGAGACTGTAAGAGGGAAGAGGCTGCATGATGGAGGAGAGAAGAGGCTGCATGAGGGAAGAGAGAAGAGGCTGCAAGAGGGAAGAGGCTGCATGAGGGAAGAGAGAAGAGGCTGCATGAGGGAAGAGGCTGCATCAGGGACGAGAGAAGAGGCTGCATGAGGGAAGAGAGAAGAGGCTGCATGAGGGAAAAAAGGAGAGGCTGCAAGAGGGAAGAGAGAAGATGCTGCAAGAGGGAAGAGAGAAGAGGCTGCATGAGGGAAGAAAGAAGAGGCTGCAAGATGGAGGAGAGAATAGGCTTCATGAGGGAAGAGGCTACATGAGGGAAGAGAGAAGAGGCTGCAAGAGGGAAGAGAGAAGAGACTGCAAGAGGGAAGAGAGAAGAGACTGCAAGAGGGAAGAGCCTCCATGATGGAGGGGAGAAGAGGCTGCATGAGGGAAGAGAGAAGAGGCTGCAAGAGGGAAGAGGCTGCATGATGGAAGAGAGAAGAGGCCGCAAGATGGAGGAGAGAATAGGCTTCATGAGGGAAGAGGCTACATGAGGGAAGAGAGAAGAGGCTGCAAGAGGGAAGAGAGAAGAGACTGCAAGAGGGAAGAGCCTGCATGATGGAGGGGAGAAGAGACTGCATGAGGGAAGAGGCTGCATGATGGAAGAGAGAAGAGGCTGCAAGATGGAGGAGAGAATAGGCTTCATGAGGGAAGAGGCTACATGAGGGAAGAGAGAAGAGGCTGCATGAGGGAAGAGAGAAGAGGCTGCATGAGGGAAAAAAGGAGAGGCTGCAAGAGGGAAGAGAGAAGAGGATGCATGAGGGAAGAGAGAAGATGCTGCAAGAGGGAAGAGAGAAGAGATTGCAAGAGTGAATAGAGAGAAGAGGCTGCATGAGGGAAGAGAGAAGAGGCTGCATGAGGGAAGAAAGAAGAGGCTGCAAGATGGAGGAGAGAATAGCCTTCATGAGGGAATAGGCTACATGAGGGAAGAGAGAAGAGGCTGCAAGAGGGAAGAGAGAAGAGACTGCAAGAGGGAAGAGCCTGCATGATGGAGGGGAGAAGAGACTGCGTGAGGGAAGAGAGAAGAGGCTGCAAGAGGGAAGAGGCTGCATGATGGAAGAGAGAAGAGGCTGCAAGATGGAGGAGAGAATAGGCTTCATGAGGGAAGAGGCTACATGAGGGAAGAGAGAAGAGGCTGCAAGAGGGAAGAGAGAAGAGACTGCAAGAGGGAAGAAAGAAGAGACTGCAAGAGGGAAGAGCCTCCATGATGGAGGGGAGAAGAGGCTGCATGAGGGAAGAGAGAAGAGGCTACAAGAGGGAAGAGGCTGCATGATGGAAGAGAGAAGAGGCTGCATGAGGGAAGAGAGAAGAGGCTGCATGAGGGAATGGAGAAGAGGCTGCATGAGGAAAGAGAGAAGAGGCTGAATGAGGGAAGAGAGAAGAGGCTGCTTGAGGGAAGAGAGAAGAGGCTGCTTGAGGGAAGAGAAAAAAGGCTACATGAGGGAAGAAAGAAGAGGCTGCAAGAGGGAAGAGAGAAGAGACTGCAAGAGGGAAGAGAGAAGAGACTGCAAGAGGGAAGAGAGAAGAGACTGCAAGAGGGAAGAGCCTGCATGACGGAGGGGAGAAGAGACTGCATGAGGGAAGAGAGAAGAGGCTGCAAGAGGGAAGAGGCTGCATGATGGAAGAGAGAAGAGGCTGCAAGAGGGAGGAGAGAAGAGGCTGCAAGAGGGAGGAGAGAAGATGCTTCATGAGGGAAGAGGCTGCATCAGGGAAGAGAGAAGAGGCTGCATGAGGGAAGAGAGAAGAGGCTGCAAGAGGGAGGAGAGAAGATGCTTCATGAGGGAAGAGGCTGCATCAGGGAAGAGAGAAGAGGCTGCATGAGGGAAGAGAGAAGAGGCTGCAAGAGGGAGGAGAGAAGAGGCTGAACGAGGGAAGAGAGAAGAGGATGCATGAGGGAAGAGGGAAGAGGCGGCATGAGGGAAGAGAGTAGAGGCACCAAGAAGGAAGAGAGAAGAGACTGCAAGAGGGAAGAGAAAAGAACCTGCAAGAGGGAAGAGGCTTTATGAGGGAAGAGAGAAGAGGCGGCATGAGGGAAGAGAGAAGAGGCTACAAGAGGGAGGAGAGAATAGGCTGCATGAGGGAAGAGAGAAGAGGCTGCATGAGGGAAGAAAGAAGAGGCTGCAAGAGGGAAGAGAGAAGAGGCTGCATGAGGGAAGAGAGAAGAGGCTGCAAGAGGGAGGAGAGAATAGGCTGCATGAGGGAAGAGGCTGCATGAGGGAAGAGAGAAGAGGCTGCAAGAGGGAAGAGGCTGCATGAGGGATTAGAGAAGAGGCTGCATGAGGGAAGAGAGAAGAGGCTGCATGAGGGTAGGGAGAAGAGGCTTCATGAGGAAAGAGAGAAGAGGCTGCATGAGGGAAGAGAGAAAAGGCTGCAAGAGGGAAGAAAGAAGAGGCTGCATGAGGGAGGAGAGAAGAGGCGGCATGAGGGAAGAGGGAAGAGACTGTATGAAGGAGGAAAGAAGAGTCTGCATGAGGGAAGAGAGAAGAGTTTGCATGAGGGAAGAGAGAAGAGGCTGCAAGAGGGAAGAGAGAAGAGGCTGCAAGAGGGAAGAGAGAAGAGGCTGCAAGAGGGAAGAGAGAAGAGGCTGCATGAGCAAGAGGCTGCATGAGGGAGGAGAGAAGAGGCTGCAAGAGGGAAGAAAGAACAGGCTGCATGAGGGAAGAGAGAAGAGGCGGCATGAGGGAAGAGGGAAGAGACTGTATGAAGGAAGAAAGAAGAGTCTGCATGAGGGAAGAGAGAAGAGTTTGCATGAGGGAAGAGAGAAGAGGCTGCAAGAGGGAAGAGAGAAGAGGCTGCAAGAGGTAAAAGAGAAGAGGCTGCAAGAGGGAAGAGAGAAGAGGCTGCATGAGGGAAGAGGCTGCATGAGGGAAGAGAGAAGAGGCTGCAAGAGGGAAGAGGCTGCATGAGGGAAGAGAGAAGCGGCTGCAAGAGGGAAGAGAGAAGAGGATGCAAGAGGGAAGAGAGAAGAAGCGGCATGAAGGAAGAGAGAAGAGGAAGCAAGAGAGAAGAGGCTGCATGAGGGAAGAGAGAAGAGGCTGCTAGAGGGAAGAGGCTGCATGAGGGAAGAAAGAAGAGGCGGCAAGAGGGAAGAGAGAAGAGGCTGCATGAAGGAAGAGAGAAGAGGCTGCATGAGGGAAAAGAGAAGAGGCTGCAAGAGGGAAGAGAGAAGAGGCTGCATAAGGTAAGAGAGAAGAGGCGGCATGAGGGAAGAGAGAAGAGGCACCAAGAAGGAAGAGAGAAGAGACTGCTAGAGGGAAGAGAGAAGAGCCTGCAAGAGGGAAGAGGCTTAATGAGGGAAGAGAGAAGAGGCGGCATGAAGGAAGAGGGAAAAGGCGGCATTACGGAAGAGAGAAGAGGCTGCATGAGGGAAGAGAGAAGAGGCGGCATGAGGGAAGAAAGAAGAGGCTGCATAAGTGAAGAGAGAAGAGGCTGAATGACGGAAGAGAGAAGAGGCTGCAAATGGGAGGAGAGAATAGGCTGCATGAGGGAAGAGGCTGCATGAGGGAAGAGAGAAGAGGCTGCAAGAGGGAAGAGAGAAGAGGATGCAAGAGGGAAGAGAGAAGAGATTGCAAGAGGGAATAGAGAGAAGAGGCTGCATGAGGGAAGAGAGAAGAGGCTGCATGAGGGAAGAAAGAAGAGGCTGCAAGATGGAGGAGAGAATAGGCTTCATGAGGGAAGAGGCTACATGAGGGAAGAGAGAAGAGGCTGCAAGAGGGAAGAGAGAAGAGACTGCAAGAGGGAAGAGAGAGGAGACTGCAAGATGGAAGAGCCTCCATGATGGAGGGGAGAAGAGGCTGCATGAGGGAAGAGAGAAGAGGCTGCAAGAGGGAAGAGGCTGCATGATGGAAGAGAGAAGAGGCTGCAAGATGGAGGAGAGAATAGGCTTCATGAGGGAAGAGGCTACATGAGGGAAGAGAGAAGAGGCTGCAAGAGGGAAGAGAGAAGAGACTGCAAGAGGGAAGAGCCTGCATGATGGAGGGGAGAAGAGACTGCATGAGGGAAGAGAGAAGAGGCTGCAAGAGGGAAGAGGCTGCATGATGGAAGAGAGAAGAGGCTGCAAGATGGAGGAGAGAATAGGCTTCATGAGGGAAGAGGCTACATGAGGGAAGAGAGAAGAGGCTGCAAGAGGGAAGAAAGAAGAGACTGCAAGAGGGAAGAAAGAAGAGACTGCAAGAGGGAAGAGCCTCCATGATGGAGGGGAGAAGAGGCTGCATGAGGGAAGAGAGAAGAGGCTACAAGAGGGAAGAGGCTGCATGATGGAAGAGAGAAGAGGCTGCATGAGGGAAGAGAGAAGAGGCTGCATGAGGGAATGGAGAAGAGGCTGCATGAGGAAAGAGAGAAGAGGCTGCATGAGGGAAGAGAGAAGAGGCTAATTGAGGGAAGAGAGAAGAGGCTGCTTGAGGGAAGAGAAAAAAGGCTGCATGAGGGAAGAAAGAAGAGGCTGCAAGATGGAGGAGAGAATAGGCTTCATGAGGGAAGAGGCTGCATCAGGGAAGAGAGAAGAGGCTGCATGAGGGAAGAGAGAAGAGGCTGCAAGAAGGAAGAGAGAAGAGGCTGCAAGAGGGAAGAGAGAAGAGACTGTAAGAGGGAAGAGGCTGCATGATGGAGGAGAGAAGAGGCTGCATGAGGGAAGAGAGAAGAGGCTGCAAGAGGGAAGAGAGAAGAGGCTGCATGAGGGAAGAGGCTGCATCAGGGACGAGAGAAGAGGCTGCATGAGGGAAGAGAGAAGAGGCTGCATGAGGGAAAAAAGGAGAGGCTGCAAGAGGGAATAGAGAAGAGGATGCATGAGGGAAGAGAGAAGATGCTGCAAGAGGGAAGAGAGAAGAGGCTGCATGAGGGAAGAAAGAAGAGGCTGCAAGATGGAGGAGAGAATAGGCTTCATGAGGGAAGAGGCTACATGAGGGAAGAGAGAAGAGGCTGCAAGAGGGAAGAGAGAAGAGACTGCAAGAGGGAAGAGAGAAGAGACTGCAAGAGGGAAGAGCCTCCATGATGGAGGGGAGAAGAGGCTGCATGAGGGAAGAGAGAAGAGGCTGCAAGAGGGAAGAGGCTGCATGATGGAAGAGAGAAGAGGCCGCAAGATGGAGGAGAGAATAGGCTTCATGAGGGAAGAGGCTACATGAGGGAAGAGAGAAGAGGCTGCAAGAGGGAAGAGAGAAGAGACTGCAAGAGGGAAGAGCCTGCATGATGGAGGGGAGAAGAGACTGCATGAGGGAAGAGGCTGCATGATGGAAGAGAGAAGAGGCTGCAAGATGGAGGAGAGAATAGGCTTCATGAGGGAAGAGGCTACATGAGGGAAGAGAGAAGAGGCTGCATGAGGGAAGAGAGAAGAGGCTGCATGAGGGAAAAAAGGAGAGGCTGCAAGAGGGAAGAGAGAAGAGGATGCATGAGGGAAGAGAGAAGATGCTGCAAGAGGGAAGAGAGAAGAGATTGCAAGAGTGAATAGAGAGAAGAGGCTGCATGAGGGAAGAGAGAAGAGGCTGCATGAGGGAAGAAAGAAGAGGCTGCAAGATGGAGGAGAGAATAGCCTTCATGAGGGAATAGGCTACATGAGGGAAGAGAGAAGAGGCTGCAAGAGGGAAGAGAGAAGAGGCTGCATGAGGGAAGAGAGAAGAGGCTGCAAGAGGGAAGAGGCTGCATGATGGAAGAGAGAAGAGGCTGCAAGATGGAGGAGAGAATAGGCTTCATGAGGGAAGAGGCTACATGAGGGAAGAGAGAGAAGAGGCTGCAAGAGGGAAGAGAGAAGAGACTGCAAGAGGGAAGAGCCTGCATGATGGAGGGGAGAAGAGACTGCATGAGGGAAGAGAGAAGAAGCTGCAAGAGGGAAGAGGCTGCATGATGGAAGAGAGAAGAGGCTGCAAGATGGAGGAGAGAATAGGCTTCATGAGGGAAGAGGCTACATGAGGGAAGAGAGAAGAGGCTGCAAGAGGGAAGAGAGAAGAGACTGCAAGAGGGAAGAAAGAAGAGACTGCAAGAGGGAAGAGCCTCCATGATGGAGGGGAGAAGAGGCTGCATGAGGGAAGAGAGAAGAGGCTACAAGAGGGAAGAGGCTGCATGATGGAAGAGAGAAGAGGCTGCATGAGGGAAGAGAGAAGAGGCTGCATGAGGGAATGGAGAAGAGGCTGCATGAGGAAAGAGAGAAGAGGCTGCATGAGGGAAGAGAGAAGAGGCTGCTTGAGGGAAGAGAGAAGAGGCTGCTTGAGGGAAGAGAAAAAAGGCTGCATGAGGGAAGAAAGAAGAGGTTGCAAGATGGAGGAGAGAATAGGCTTCATGAGGGAAGAGGCTACATGAGGGAAGAGAGAAGAGGCTGCAAGAGGGAAGAGAGAAGAGACTGCAAGAGGGAAGAGAGAAGAGACTGCAAGAGGGAAGAGCCTGCATGACGGAGGGGAGAAGAGACTGCATGAGGGAAGAGAGAAGAGGCTGCAAGAGGGAAGAGGCTGCATGATGGAAGAGAGAAGAGGCTGCAAGAGGGAGGAGAGAAGAGGCTGAACGAGGGAAGAGAGAAGAGGATGCATGAGGGAAGAGGGAAGAGGCGGCATGAGGGAAGAGAGTAGAGGCACCAAGAAGGAAGAGAGAAGAGACTGCAAGAGGGAAGAGAAAAGAACCTGCAAGAGGGAAGAGGCTTTATGAGGGAAGAGAGAAGAGGCGGCATGAGGGAAGAGAGAAGAGGCTGCATGAGGGAAGAGAGAAGAGGCTGCATGAGGGAAGAGAGAAGAGGCTACAAGAGGGAGGAGAGAATAGGCTGCATGAGGGAAGAGAGAAGAGGCTGCATGAGGGAAGAAAGAAGAGGCTGCAAGAGGGAAGAGAGAAGAGGCTGCATGAGGGAAGAGAGAAGAGGCTGCAAGAGGGAAGAGAGAAGAGGCTGCTAGAGGGAAGAGGCTGCATGAAGGAAGAGAGAAGAGGCTGCAAGAGGGAAGAGACTGCATGAGGGAAGAGAGAAGAGGCTGCAACAGGGAAGAGAGAAGAGGCGGCAAGAGGGAAGAGTCTGCATGAGGGAAGAGAGAAGAGGCTGCAAGAAGGAAAAGAAAAGAGACTGCAAGAGGGAAGAGAGAAGAAGCGGCATGAGGGAAGAGGCTGCATGAGGGAAGAGAGAAGAGGCTGAAAGAGGGAAGAGAGAAAAGGCTGCATGAGGGAAGAGAGAAGAGGCTGCATGAGGGAAGAGAGAAGAGACTGCAAGAGGGAAGGGAGAAGAGGCTGCAAGAGAGAAGAGGCTGCATGAGGGAAGAGAGAAGAGGCTGAAAGAGGGAAGAGAGAAAAGGCTGAAAGAGGGAAGAGAGAAAAGGCTGCATGAGGGAAGAGAGAAGAGGCTGAAAGAGGGAAGAGAGAAAAGGCTGCATGAGGGAAGAGAGAATAGGATGCATGAGGGAAGAGGCTGCATGAGGGAAGAGAGAAGAGGCTGCAAGAGGGAAGAGGCTGCATGAGGGATTAGAGAAGAGGCTGCATGAGGGAAGAGAGAAGAGGCTGCATGAGGGTAGGGAGAAGAGGCTTCATGAGGAAAGAGAGAAGAGGCTGCATGAGGGAAGAGAGAAAAGGCTGCAAGAGGGAAGAAAGAAGAGGCTGCATGAGGGAAGAGAGAAGAGGCGGCATGAGGGAAGAGGGAAGAGACTGTATGAAGGAGGAAAGAAGAGTCTGCATGAGGGAAGAGAGAAGAGGCTGCAAGAAGGAAGAGAGAAGAGGCTGCAAGAGGGAAGAGAGAAGAGGCTGCAAGAGGGAAGAGAGAAGAGGCTGCATGAGCAAGAGGCTGCATGAGGGAGGAGAGAAGAGGCTGCAAGAGGGAAGAAAGAACAGGCTGCATGAGGGAAGAGAGAAGAGGCGGCATGAGGGAAGAGGGAAGAGACTGTATGAAGGAAGAAAGAAGAGTCTGCATGAGGGAAGAGAGAAGAGTTTGCATGAGGGAAGAGAGAAGAGGCTGCAAGAGGGAAGAGAGAAGAGGCTGCAAGAGGGAAAAGAGAAGAGGCTGCAAGAGGGAAGAGAGAAGAGGCTGCATGAGGGAAGAGGCTGCATGAGGGAAGAGAGAAGAGGCTGCAAGAGGGAAGAGGCTGCATGAGGGAAGAGAGAAGAGGCTGCATGAGGAAAGAGAAGAGGCTGCATGAGGGAAGAGTGAAGAGGCTGCATGAGGAAAGAGAGAAGAAACTGCATGAGGGAAGAGCGAAAAGGCTGCATGAGGGAAGAGAGAAGAGGCTGCATGAGGGAAGAGAGGAGAGGCTGCATTAGGGAAGAGAGAAGAGGCTGCAGGAGGGAAGAGAGAAGAGGCTGCATGAGGGAAGAGAGAAGAGGCTGCAAGAGGGAAGAGAGAAGAGGCTTGCATGAGGGAAGAGGTTGCATGAGGGTAGAGAGAAGCGGCTGCAAGAGGGAAGAGAGAAGAGGATGCAAGAGGGAAGAGAGAAGAGGCGGCATGAAGGAAGAGAGAAGAGGAAGCAAGAGGGAAGAGAGAAGAGACTGCTAGAGGGAAGAGAGAAGAGGCTGCAAGAGAGAAGAGGCTGCATGAGGGAAGAGAGAAGAGGCTGCAAGAGGGAAGAGGCTGCATGAGGGAAGAAAGAAGAGGCAGCAAGAGGGAAGAGAGAAGAGGCTGCATGAAGGAAGAGAGAAGAGGCTGCATGAGGGAAGAGAGAAGAGGCTGCAAGAGGGAAGAGGCTGCATTAGGGAAGATAGAAGAGGCGGCATGAGGGAAGAGAGAAGAGGCACCAAGAAGGAAGAGAGAAGAGACTGCTAGAGGGAAGAGAGAAGAGCCTGCAAGAGGGAAGAGGCTTTATGAGGGAAGAGAGAAGAGGCTGCATGGGGGAAGAGAGAAGAGGCTGCAAGAGGGAAGAGAGAAGAGGCTGCAAGAGGGAAGAGAGAAGAGGCTGCATGAGGGAAGATAGAAGAGGCGGCATGAGGGAAGAGAGAAGAGGCTGCAAGAGGGAAGAGAGAAGAGGCTGCAAGAGGGAAGAGGCTGCATGAGGGAAGAGAGAAGAGGCGGCATGAGGGAAGAGGGAAGAGGCGGCATTACGGAAGAGAGAAGAGGCTGCATGAGGGAAGAGAGAAGAGGCTGCATAAGTGAAGAGAGAAGAGGCTGAATGACGGAAGAGAGAAGAGGCTGCATATGGGAGGAGAGAATAGGCTGCATGAGGGAAGAGGCTGCATGAGGGAAGAGAGAAGAGGCTGCATGAGGGAAAAAAGGAGAGGCTGCAAGAGTTAAGAGAGAAGAGGATGCATGAGGGAAGAGAGAAGATGCTGCAAGAGGGAAGAGAGAGGAGATTGCAAGAGGGAATAGAGAGAAGAGGTTGCATGAGGGAAGAGAGAAGAGGCTGCATGAGGGAAGAGGCTGCATGATGGAAGAGAGAAGAGACTGCAAGAGGGAGGAGAGAAGAGGCTGCAAGAGGGAGGAGAGAAGAGGCGGCATGAGGGAAGAGAGAAGAGGCTGCATGAGGGAAGAAAGAAGAGGCTGCAAGAGGGAAGAGAGAATAGGCTGCATGAGGGAAGAGAGAAGAGGCTGAATGAGGGAAGAGAGAAGAGGCTGCATGAGGGAAGAGAGAAGAGGCTGCAAGAGGGAGGAGAGAATAGGCTGCATGAGGGAAGAGAGAAGAGGCTGCATGAGGGAAGAAAGAAGAGGCTGCAAGAGGGAAGAGAGAAGAGGCTGCATGAGGGAAGAGAGAAGAGGCTGCAAGAGGGAGGAGAGAATAGGCTGCATGAGGGAAGAGGCTGCATGAGGGAAGAGAGAAGAGGCTGCAAGAGGGAAAAGGCTGCATGAGGGATTAGAGAAGAGGCTGCATGAGGGAAGAGAGAAGAGGCTGCATGAGGGTAGGGAGAAGAGGCTTCATGAGGAAAGAGAGAAGAGGCTGCATGAGGGAAGAGAGAAAAGGCTGCAAGAGGGAAGAAAGAAGAGGCTGCATGAGGGAAGAGAGAAGAGGAGGCATGAGGGAAGAGGGAAGAGACTGTATGAAGGAGGAAAGAAGAGTCTGCATGAGGGAAGAGAGAAGAGTCTGCATGAGGGAAGAGAGAAGAGGCTGCACGAGGGAAGAGAGAAGAGGCTGCAAGAGGGAAGAGAGAAGAGGCTGCAAGAGGGAAGAGAGAAGAGGCTGCATGAGGGAAGAGGCTGCATGAGGGAAGAGAGAAGAGGCTGCAAGAGGGAAGAAAGAACAGGCTGCACGAGGGAAGAGAGAAGAGGCGGCATGAGGGAAGAGGGAAGAGACTGTATGAAGGAAGAAAGAAGAGTCTGCATGAGGGAAGAGAGAAGAGTTTGCATGAGGGAACAGAGAAGAGGCTGCAAGAGGGAAGAGAGAAGAGGCTGCAAGAGGGAAAAGAGAAGAGGCTGCAAGAGGGAAGAGAGAAGAGGCTGCATGAGGGAAGAGGCTGCATGAGGGAAGAGAGAAGAGGCTGCAAGAGGGAAGAGGCTGCATGAGGGAAGAGAGAAGAGGCTGCATGAGGAAAGAGAGAAGAGGCTGCATGAGGAAAGAGTGAAGAGGCTGCATGAAAAAAGAGAGAAGAGACTGCATGAGGGAAGAGCGAAAAGGCTGCATGAGGGAAGAGAGAAGAGGCTGCATGAGGGAAGAGAGGAGAGGCTGCATTAGGGAAGAGAGAAGAGGCTGCAGGAGGGAAGAGAGAAGAGGGTGCATGAGGGAAGAGAGAAGAGGCTGCATAAGGGAAGAGAGAAGAGTTTGCATGAGGGAAGAGAGAAGAGGCTGCAAGAGGGAAGAGAGAAGAGGCTTGCATGAGGGAAGAGGCTACATGAGGGTAGAGAGAAGCGGCTGCAAGAGGGAAGAGAGAAGAGGATGCAAGAGGGAAGAGAGAAGAGGCGGCATGAAGGAAGAGAGAAGAGGAAGCAAGAGGGAAGAGAGAAGAGACTGCTAGAGGGAAGAGAGAAGAGGCTGCAAGAGAGAAGAGGCTGCATGAGGGAAGAGAGAAGAGGCTGCAAGAGGGAAGAGGCTGCATGAGGGAAGAAAGAAGAGGCAGCAAGAGGGAAGAGAGAAGAGGCTGCATGAAGGAAGAGAGAAGAGGCTGCATGAGGGAAGAGAGAAGAGGCTGCAAGAGGGAAGAGGCTGCATTAGGGAAAATAGAAGAGGCGGCATGAGGGAAGAGAGAAGAGGCACCAAGAAGGAAGAGGCTTTATGAGGGAAGAGAGAAGAGGCTGCATGGGGGAAGAGAGAAGAGGCTGCAAGAGGGAAGAGAGAAGAGGCTGCAAGAGGGAAGAGAGAAGAGGCTGCATGAGGGAAGATAGAAGAGGCGGCATGAGGGAAGAGAGAAGAGGCTGCAAGAGGGAAGAGAGAAGAGGCTGCAAGAGGGAAGAGGCTGCATGAGGGAAGAGAGAAGAGGCGGCATGAGGGAAGAGGGAAGAGGCGGCATTACGGAAGAGAGAAGAGGCTGCATGAGGGAAGAGAGAAGAGGCGGCATGAGGGAAGAGAGAAGAGGCTGCATAAGTGAAGAGAGAAGAGGCTGAATGGCGGAAGAGAGAAGAGGCTGCATATGGGAGGAGAGAATAGGCTGCATGAGGGAAGAGGCTGCATGAGGGAAGAGAGAAGAGGCTGCATGAGGGAAAAAAGGAGAGGCTGCAAGAGTTAAGAGATAAGAGGATGCATGAGGGAAGAGAGAAGATGCTGCAAGAGGGAAGAGAGAAGAGATTGCAAGAGGGAATAGAGAGAAGAGGTTGCATGAGGGAAGAGAGAAGAGGCTGCATGAGGGAAGAAAGAAGAGGCTGCAAGATGGAGGAGAGAATAGGCTTCATGAGGGAAGAGGCTACATGAGGGAAGAGAGAAGAGGCTGCAAGAGGGAAGAGAGAAGAGACTGCATGAGGGAAGAGAGAAGAGGCTGCAAGATGGAGGAGAGAATAGGCTTCATGAGGGAAGAGGCTACATGAGGGAAGAGAGAAGAGGCTGTAAGAGGGAAGAGAGAAGAGACTGCAAGAGGGAAGAGAGAAGAGGCTGCATAAGTGAAGAGAGAAGAGGCTGAATGACGGAAGAGAGAAGAGGCTGCATATGGGAGGAGAGAAGAGGCTGCATGAGGGAAGAGGCTGCATGAGGGAAGAGAGAAGAGGCTGCATGAGGGAAAAAAGGAGAGGCTGCAAGAGGGAAGAGAGAAGAGGATGCATGAGGGAAGAGAGAAGATGCTGCAAGAGGGAAGAGAGAAGAGATTGCAAGAGGGAATAGAGAGAAGAGGCTGCATGAGGGAAGAGAGAAGAGGCTGCATGAGGGAAGAGTGAAGAGACTGCAAGAGGGAAGAGAGAAGAGGCTGCAAGAGAGAAGAGGCTGCATGAGGGAAGAGAGAAGAGGCTGCAAGAGGGAAGAGGCTGCATGAGGGAAGAAAGAAGAGGCAGCAAGAGGGAAGAGAGAAGAGGCTGCATGAAGGAAGAGAGAAGAGGCTGCATGAGGGAAGAGAGAAGAGGCTGCAAGAGGGAAGAGGCTGCATTAGGGAAGATAGAAGAGGCGGCATGAGGGAAGAGAGAAGAGGCACCAAGAAGGAAGAGAGAAGAGACTGCTAGAGGGAAGAGAGAAGAGCCTGCAAGAGGGAAGAGGCTTTATGAGGGAAGAGAGAAGAGGCTGCATGGGGGAAGAGAGAAGAGGCTGCAAGAGGGAAGAGAGAAGAGGCTGCAAGAGGGAAGAGAGAAGAGGCTGCATGAGGGAAGATAGAAGAGGCGGCATGAGGGAAGAGAGAAGAGGCTGCAAGAGGGAAGAGAGAAGAGGCTGCAAGAGGGAAGAGGCTGCATGAGGGAAGAGAGAAGAGGCGGCATGAGGGAAGAGGGAAGAGGCGGCATTACGGAAGAGAGAAGAGGCTGCATGAGGGAAGAGAGAAGAGGCTGCATAAGTGAAGAGAGAAGAGGCTGAATGACGGAAGAGAGAAGAGGCTGCATATGGGAGGAGAGAATAGGCTGCATGAGGGAAGAGGCTGCATGAGGGAAGAGAGAAGAGGCTGCATGAGGGAAAAAAGGAGAGGCTGCAAGAGTTAAGAGAGAAGAGGATGCATGAGGGAAGAGAGAAGATGCTGCAAGAGGGAAGAGAGAGGAGATTGCAAGAGGGAATAGAGAGAAGAGGTTGCATGAGGGAAGAGAGAAGAGGCTGCATGAGGGAAGAGGCTGCATGATGGAAGAGAGAAGAGACTGCAAGAGGGAGGAGAGAAGAGGCTGCAAGAGGGAGGAGAGAAGAGGCGGCATGAGGGAAGAGAGAAGAGGCTGCATGAGGGAAGAAAGAAGAGGCTGCAAGAGGGAAGAGAGAATAGGCTGCATGAGGGAAGAGAGAAGAGGCTGAATGAGGGAAGAGAGAAGAGGCTGCATGAGGGAAGAGAGAAGAGGCTGCAAGAGGGAGGAGAGAATAGGCTGCATGAGGGAAGAGAGAAGAGGCTGCATGAGGGAAGAAAGAAGAGGCTGCAAGAGGGAAGAGAGAAGAGGCTGCATGAGGGAAGAGAGAAGAGGCTGCAAGAGGGAGGAGAGAATAGGCTGCATGAGGGAAGAGGCTGCATGAGGGAAGAGAGAAGAGGCTGCAAGAGGGAAAAGGCTGCATGAGGGATTAGAGAAGAGGCTGCATGAGGGAAGAGAGAAGAGGCTGCATGAGGGTAGGGAGAAGAGGCTTCATGAGGAAAGAGAGAAGAGGCTGCATGAGGGAAGAGAGAAAAGGCTGCATGAGGGAAGATAGAAGAGGCGGCATGAGGGAAGAGAGAAGAGGCTGCAAGAGGGAAGAGAGAAGAGGCTGCAAGAGGGAAGAGGCTGCATGAGGGAAGAGAGAAGAGGCGGCATGAGGGAAGAGGGAAGAGGCGGCATTACGGAAGAGAGAAGAGGCTGCATGAGGGAAGAGAGAAGAGGCTGCATAAGTGAAGAGAGAAGAGGCTGAATGACGGAAGAGAGAAGAGGCTGCATATGGGAGGAGAGAATAGGCTGCATGAGGGAAGAGGCTGCATGAGGGAAGAGAGAAGAGGCTGCATGAGGGAAAAAAGGAGAGGCTGCAAGAGTTAAGAGAGAAGAGGATGCATGAGGGAAGAGAGAAGATGCTGCAAGAGGGAAGAGAGAGGAGATTGCAAGAGGGAATAGAGAGAAGAGGTTGCATGAGGGAAGAGAGAAGAGGCTGCATGAGGGAAGAGGCTGCATGATGGAAGAGAGAAGAGACTGCAAGAGGGAGGAGAGAAGAGGCTGCAAGAGGGAGGAGAGAAGAGGCGGCATGAGGGAAGAGAGAAGAGGCTGCATGAGGGAAGAAAGAAGAGGCTGCAAGAGGGAAGAGAGAATAGGCTGCATGAGGGAAGAGAGAAGAGGCTGAATGAGGGAAGAGAGAAGAGGCTGCATGAGGGAAGAGAGAAGAGGCTGCAAGAGGGAGGAGAGAATAGGCTGCATGAGGGAAGAGAGAAGAGGCTGCATGAGGGAAGAAAGAAGAGGCTGCAAGAGGGAAGAGAGAAGAGGCTGCATGAGGGAAGAGAGAAGAGGCTGCAAGAGGGAGGAGAGAATAGGCTGCATGAGGGAAGAGGCTGCATGAGGGAAGAGAGAAGAGGCTGCAAGAGGGAAAAGGCTGCATGAGGGATTAGAGAAGAGGCTGCATGAGGGAAGAGAGAAGAGGCTGCATGAGGGTAGGGAGAAGAGGCTTCATTAGGAAAGAGAGAAGAGGCTGCATGAGGGAAGAGAGAAAAGGCTGCAAGAGGGAAGAAAGAAGAGGCTGCATGAGGGAAGAGAGAAGAGGAGGCATGAGGGAAGAGGGAAGAGACTGTATGAAGGAGGAAAGAAGAGTCTGCATGAGGGAAGAGAGAAGAGTCTGCATGAGGGAAGAGAGAAGAGGCTGCACGAGGGAAGAGAGAAGAGGCTGCAAGAGGGAAGAGAGAAGAGGCTGCAAGAGGGAAGAGAGAAGAGGCTGCATGAGGGAAGAGGCTGCATGAGGGAAGAGAGAAGAGGCTGCAAGAGGGAAGAAAGAACAGGCTGCACGAGGGAAGAGAGAAGAGGCGGCATGAGGGAAGAGGGAAGAGACTGTATGAAGGAAGAAAGAAGAGTCTGCATGAGGGAAGAGAGAAGAGTTTGCATGAGGGAACAGAGAAGAGGCTGCAAGAGGGAAGAGAGAAGAGGCTGCAAGAGGGAAAAGAGAAGAGGCTGCAAGAGGGAAGAGAGAAGAGGCTGCATGAGGGAAGAGGCTGCATGAGGGAAGAGAGAAGAGGCTGCAAGAGGGAAGAGGCTGCATGAGGGAAGAGAGAAGAGGCTGCATGAGGAAAGAGAGAAGAGGCTGCATGAGGAAAGAGTGAAGAGGCTGCATGAGGAAAGAGAGAAGAGACTGCATGAGGGAAGAGCGAAAAGGCTGCATGAGGGAAGAGAGAAGAGGCTGCATGAGGGAAGAGAGGAGAGGCTGCATTAGGGAAGAGAGAAGAGGCTGCAGGAGGGAAGAGAGAAGAGGGTGCATGAGGGAAGAGAGAAGAGGCTGCATAAGGGAAGAGAGAAGAGTTTGCATGAGGGAAGAGAGAAGAGGCTGCAAGAGGGAAGAGAGAAGAGGCTTGCATGAGGGAAGAGGCTACATGAGGGTAGAGAGAAGCGGCTGCAAGAGGGAAGAGAGAAGAGGATGCAAGAGGGAAGAGAGAAGAGGCGGCATGAAGGAAGAGAGAAGAGGAAGCAAGAGGGAAGAGAGAAGAGACTGCTAGAGGGAAGAGAGAAGAGGCTGCAAGAGAGAAGAGGCTGCATGAGGGAAGAGAGAAGAGGCTGCAAGAGGGAAGAGGCTGCATGAGGGAAGAAAGAAGAGGCAGCAAGAGGGAAGAGAGAAGAGGCTGCATGAAGGAAGAGAGAAGAGGCTGCATGAGGGAAGAGAGAAGAGGCTGCAAGAGGGAAGAGGCTGCATTAGGGAAAATAGAAGAGGCGGCATGAGGGAAGAGAGAAGAGGCACCAAGAAGGAAGAGGCTTTATGAGGGAAGAGAGAAGAGGCTGCATGGGGGAAGAGAGAAGAGGCTGCAAGAGGGAAGAGAGAAGAGGCTGCAAGAGGGAAGAGAGAAGAGGCTGCATGAGGGAAGATAGAAGAGGCGGCATGAGGGAAGAGAGAAGAGGCTGCAAGAGGGAAGAGAGAAGAGGCTGCAAGAGGGAAGAGGCTGCATGAGGGAAGAGAGAAGAGGCGGCATGAGGGAAGAGGGAAGAGGCGGCATTACGGAAGAGAGAAGAGGCTGCATGAGGGAAGAGAGAAGAGGCGGCATGAGGGAAGAGAGAAGAGGCTGCATAAGTGAAGAGAGAAGAGGCTGAATGGCGGAAGAGAGAAGAGGCTGCATATGGGAGGAGAGAATAGGCTGCATGAGGGAAGAGGCTGCATGAGGGAAGAGAGAAGAGGCTGCATGAGGGAAAAAAGGAGAGGCTGCAAGAGTTAAGAGATAAGAGGATGCATGAGGGAAGAGAGAAGATGCTGCAAGAGGGAAGAGAGAAGAGATTGCAAGAGGGAATAGAGAGAAGAGGTTGCATGAGGGAAGAGAGAAGAGGCTGCATGAGGGAAGAAAGAAGAGGCTGCAAGATGGAGGAGAGAATAGGCTTCATGAGGGAAGAGGCTACATGAGGGAAGAGAGAAGAGGCTGCAAGAGGGAAGAGAGAAGAGACTGCATGAGGGAAGAGAGAAGAGGCTGCAAGATGGAGGAGAGAATAGGCTTCATGAGGGAAGAGGCTACATGAGGGAAGAGAGAAGAGGCTGTAAGAGGGAAGAGAGAAGAGACTGCAAGAGGGAAGAGAGAAGAGGCTGCATAAGTGAAGAGAGAAGAGGCTGAATGACGGAAGAGAGAAGAGGCTGCATATGGGAGGAGAGAAGAGGCTGCATGAGGGAAGAGGCTGCATGAGGGAAGAGAGAAGAGGCTGCATGAGGGAAAAAAGGAGAGGCTGCAAGAGGGAAGAGAGAAGAGGATGCATGAGGGAAGAGAGAAGATGCTGCAAGAGGGAAGAGAGAAGAGATTGCAAGAGGGAATAGAGAGAAGAGGCTGCATGAGGGAAGAGAGAAGAGGCTGCATGAGGGAAGAGTGAAGAGACTGCAAGAGGGAAGAGAGAAGAGACTGCAAGAGGGAAGAGCCTGCATGATGGAGGGGAGAAGAGGCTGCATGAGGGAAGAGAGAAGAGGCTACAAGAGGGAAGAGGCTGCATGATGGAAGAGAGAAGAGGCTGCATGAGGGAAGAGAAAAGAGGCTGCATGAGGGAATGGAGAAGAGGCTGCATGAGGAAAGAGAGAAGAGGCTGCATGAGGGAAAAAAGGAGAGGCTGCAAGAGGGAAGAGAGAAGAGGATGCATGAGGGAAGAGAGAAGATGCTGCAAGAGGGAAGAGTGAAAAGACTGCAAGAGGGAAGAGATAAGAGACTGCAAGAGGGAAGAGCCTGCATGATGGAGGGGAGAAGAGACTGCATGAGGGAAGAGAGAAGAGGCTGCAAGAGGGAAGAGGCTGCATGATGGAAGAGAGAAGAGGCTGCAAGATGGAGGAGAGAATAGGCTTCATGAGGGAAGAGGCTACATGAGGGAAGAGAGAAGAGGCTGCAAGAGGGAAGAGAGAACAGACTGCAAGAGGGAAGAAAGAAGAGACTGCAAGAGGGAAGAGCCTCCATGATGGAGGGGAGAAGAGGCTGCATGAGGGAAGAGAGAAGAGGCTACAAGAGGGAAGAGGCTGCATGATGGAAGAGAGAAGAGGCTGCATGAGGGAAGAGAAAAGAGGCTGCATGAGGGAATGGAGAAGAGGCTGCATGAGGAAAGAGAGAAGAGGCTGCATGAGGGAAGAGAGAAGAGGCTGCTTGAGGGAAGAGAGAAGAGGCTGCTTGAGGGAAGAGAAAAAAGGCTGCATGAGGGAAGAAAGAAGAGGCTGCAAGATGGAGGAGAGAATAGGCTTCATGAGGGAAGAGGCTGCATCAGGGAAGAGAGAAGAGGCTGCATGAGGGAAGAGAGAAGAGGCTGCAAGAAGGAAGAGGCTGCATGATGGAGGAGAGAAGAGGCTGCATGAGGGAAGAGAGAAGAGGCTGCAAGAGGGAAGAGGCTGCATGAGGGAAGAGAGAAGAGGCTGCATGAGGGAAGAGGCTGCATCAGGGAAGTGAGAAGAGGCTGCATGAGGGAAGAGAGAAGAGGCTGCAAGAGGGAGGAGAGAAGAGGCTGAAAGAGGGAAGAGAGGAGAGGCTGCATAAGGGAAGAGAGAAGAGGCTGCAGGAGGGAAGAGAGAAGAGGCTGCATGAGGGAAGAGAGAAGAGGCTGCATGAGAGAAGAGAGAAGAGGCTGCATGAGGGAAGAGAGAAGAGGCTGCATAAGGGAAGAGAGAAGAGTTTGCATGAGGGAAGAGAGAAGAGGCTTGCATGAGGGAAGAGGCTGCATGAGGGTAGAGAGAAGCGGCTGCAAGAGGGAAGAGAGAAGAGGATTCAAGAGGGAAGAGAGAAGAGGCGGCATGAAGGAAGAGAGAAGAGGATGCAAGAGGGAAGAGAGAAGCGGCTGCATGAGAGAAGAGAGAAGAGGCTGCATGAGGGAAGAGAGAAGAGGCTGCATAAGGGAAGAGAGAAGAGTTTGCATGAGGGAAGAGAGAAGAGGCTGCAAGAGGGAAGAGAGAAGAGGCTTGCATGAGGGAAGAGGCTGCATGAGGGAAGAGAGAAGAGGCTGCAAGAGGGAAGAGAGAAGAGGCTGCAAGAGGGAAGAGGCTGCATGAGGGAAGAGAGAAGAGGCTGCATGAGGAAAGAGAGAAGAGGCTGCATGAGGGAAGAGTGAAGAGGCTGCATGAGGAAAGAGAGAAGAGAATGCATGAGGGAAGAGCGAAAAGGCTGCATGAGGGAAGAGAGAAGAGGCTGCATGAGGGAAGAGAGGAGAGGCTGCATTAGGGAAGAGAGAAGAGGCACCAAGAAGGAAGAGAGAAGAGACTGCAAGAGGGAAGAGAAAAGAACCTGCAAGAGGGAAGAGGCTTTATGAGGGAAGAGAGAAGAGGCGGCATGAGGGAAGAGAGAAGAGGCTGAATGAGGGAAGAGAGAAGAGGCTGCATGAGGGAAGAGAGAAGAGGCTGCAAGAGGGAGGAGAGAATAGGCTGCATGAGGGAAGAGGCTGCATGAGGGTAGAGAGAAGCGGCTGCAAGAGGGAAGAGAGAAGAGGATGCAAGAGGGAAGAGAGAAGAGGCGGCATGAAGGAAAAGAGAAGAGGAAGCAAGAGGGAAGAGAGAAGAGACTGCTAGAGGGAAGAGAGAAGAGGCTGCAAGAGAGAAGAGGCTGCATGAGGGAAGAGAGAAGAGGCTGCAAGAGGGAAGAGGCTGCATGAGGGAAGAAAGAAGAGGCAGCAAGAGGGAAGAGGCTGCATTAGGGAAAATAGAAGAGGCGGCATGAGGGAAGAGAGAAGAGGCACCAAGAAGGAAGAGAGAAGAGACTGCTAGAGGGAAGAGAGAAGAGCCTGCAAGAGGGAAGAGGCTTTATGAGGGAAGAGAGAAGAGGCTGCATGGGGGAAGAGAGAAGAGGCTGCAAGAGGGAAGAGAGAAGAGGCTGCAAGAGGGAAGAGAGAAGAGGCTGCATGAGGGAAGATAGAAGAGGCTGCAAGAGGGAAGAGGCTGCATTAGGGAAAATAGAAGAGGCGGCATGAGGGAAGAGAGAAGAGGCACCAAGAAGGAAGAGAGAAGAGACTGCTAGAGGGAAGAGAGAAGAGCCTGCAAGAGGGAAGAGGCTTTATGAGGGAAGAGAGAAGAGGCTGCATGGGGGAAGAGAGAAGAGGCTGCAAGAGGGAAGAGAGAAGAGGCTGCAAGAGGGAAGAGAGAAGAGGCTGCATGAGGGAAGATAGAAGAGGCGGCATGAGGGAAGAGAGAAGAGGCTGCAAGAGGGAAGAGAGAAGAGGCTGCAAGAGGGAAGAGGCTGCATGAGGGAAGAGAGAAGAGGCGGCATGAGGGAAGAGGGAAGAGGCGGCATTACGGAAGAGAGAAGAGGCTGCATGAGGGAAGAGAGAAGAGGCGGCATGAGGGAAGAGAGAAGAGGCTGCATAAGTGAAGGGAGAAGAGGCTGAATGACGGAAGAGAGAAGAGGCTGCATATGGGAGGAGAGAATAGGCTGCATGAGGGAAGAGGCTGCATGAGGGAAGAGAGAAGAGGCAGCATGAGGGAAAAAAGGAGAGGCTGCAAGAGTTAAGAGAGAAGAGGATGCATGAGGGAAGAGAGAAGATGCTGCAAGAGGGAAGAGAGAAGAGATTGCAAGAGGGAATAGAGAGAAGAGGTTGCATGAGGGAAGAGAGAAGAGGCTGCATGAGGGAAGAAAGAAGAGGCTGCAAGATGGAGGAGAGAATAGGCTTCATGAGGGAAGAGGCTACATGAGGGAAGAGAGAAGAGGCTGCAAGAGGGAAGAGAGAAGAGACTGCATGAGGGAAGAGAGAAGAGGCTGCAAGAGGGAAGAGCCTGCATGATGGAGGGGAGAAGAGGCTGCATGAGGGAAGAGGCTGCATGATGGAAGAGAGAAGAGGCTGCAAGATGGAGGAGAGAATAGGCTTCATGAGGGAAGAGGCTACATGGGGGAAGAGAGAAGAGGCTGCAAGAGGGAAGAGAGAAGAGACTGCAAGAGGGAAGAGAGAAGAGACTGCAAGAGGGAAGAGCCTGCATGATGGAGGGGAGAAGAGGCTTCATGAGGGAAGAGGCTACATGGGGGAAGAGAGAAGAGGCTGCAAGAGGGAAGAGAGTAGAGACTGCAAGAGGGAAGAGCCTGCATGATGGAGGGGAGAAGAGGCTTCATGAGGGAAGAGGCTGCATGAGGGAAGAGAGAAGAGGCTGCAAAAGGGAAGAGGCTGCATGAGGGAAGAGAGAAGAGGCTGCATGAGGAAAGAGAGAAGATACTGCATGAGGGAAGAGAGGAGAGGCTGCATAAGGGAAGAGAGAAGAGGCTGCAGGAGGGAAGAGAGAAGAGGCTGCATGAGGGAAGAGAGAAGAGGCTGCAAGAGGGAAGAGAGAAGCGGCTGCATGAGAGAAGAGAGAAGAGGCTGCATGAGGGAAGAGAGAAGAGGCTGCATAAGGGAAGAGAGAAGAGTTTGCATGAGGGATGAGAGAAGAGGCTGCAAGAGGGAAGAGAGAAGATCCTGCAAGATGGAGGAGAGAATAGGCTTCATGAGAGAAGAGGCTGCATGAGGGAAGAGATAAGAGGCTGCATAAGGAAAGAGAGAAGAGACTGCATGAGGGAAGAGAGAAAAGGCTGCAACTGGGAAGAGAGAAGAGGCTGCATGAGGGAAGAGAGGAGAGGCTGCATAAGGGAAGAGAGAAGAGACTGCAGGAGGGAAGAGAGAAGAGGCTGCATGAGGGAAGAGAGAAGAGGCTGCAAGAGGGAAGAGAGAAGCGGCTGCATGAGAGAAGAGAGAAGAGGCTGTATGAGGGAAGAGAGAAGAGGCTGCATAAGGGAAGAGAGAAGAGTTTGCATGAGGGAAGAGAGAAGAGGCTGCAAGAGGGAAGAGAGAAGAGGCTTGCATGAGGGAAGAGGCTGCATGAGGGAAGAGAGAAGAGGCTGCAAAAGGGAAGAGGCTGCATGAGGGAAGAGAGAAGAGGCTGCATGAGGAAAGAGAGAAGATACTGCATGAGGGAAGAGAGGAGAGGCTGCATAAGGGAAGAGAGAAGAGGCTGCAGGAGGGAAGAGAGAAGAGGCTGCATGAGGGAAGAGAGAAGAGGCTGCAAGAGGGAAGAGAGAAGCGGCTGCATGAGAGAAGAGAGAAGAGGCTGCATGAGGGAAGAGAGAAGAGGCTGCATAAGGGAAGAGAGAAGAGTTTGCATGAGGGATGAGAGAAGAGGCTGCAAGAGGGAAGAGAGAAGATCCTGCAAGATGGAGGAGAGAATAGGCTTCATGAGGGAAGAGGCTGCATCAGGGAAGAGAGAAGAGGCTGCATGAGGGAAGAGAGAAGAGGCTGTAGGAGGGAGGAGAGAAGAGGCTGCAAGAGGGAAGAGAGAAGAGACTGCAAGAGGGAAGAGGCTGCATGATGGAGGAGAGAAGATGCTGCATGAGGGAAGAGATAAGAGGATGCAAGAGGGAAGAGAGAAGAGGCGGCATGAAGGAAGAGAGAGGAGGATGCAAGAGGGAAGAGAGAAGAGACTGCTAGAGGGAAGAGAGAAGAGGCTGCATAAGGGAAGAGAGAAGAGGCTGCAGGAGGGAAGAGAGAAGAGGCTGCATGAGGGAAGAGAGAAGAGGCTGCAAGAGGGAAGAGAAAAGCGGCTGCATGAGAGAAGAGAGAAGAGGCTGCATGAGGGAAGAGAGAAGAGGCTGCATAAGGGAAGAGAGAAGAGTTTGCATGAGGGAAGAGAGAAGATGCTGCAAGAGGGAAGAGAGAAGAGGCTTGCATGAGGGAAGAGGCTGCATGAGGGTAGAGAGAAGCGGCTGCAAGAGGGAAGAGAGAAGAGGATGCTAGAGGGAAGAGAGAAGAGGCGGCATGAAGGAAGAGAGAAGAGGATGCAAGAGGGAAGAGACTGTTAGAGGGAAGAGAGAAGAGGCTGCAAGAGGGATGAGGCTGCATGAGGAAAGAGAGAAGAGGCGGCATGAGGGAAGAGAGAAGAGGCTGCAAGAGGGAAGAGGCTGCATGAGGGAAGAGAGAAGAGGCTGCATGAGGGAAGGGAGAAGAGGTTGCAAGAGGGAAGAGAGAAGAGGCTGCAAGAGGGAAGAGAGAAGAGGCTGCATGAGGGAAGAGAGAAGTGGCTGAATGAGGGAAGGGAGAAGAGGCTGCATGAGGAAAGAGAGAAGAGGCTGCTTGAGGGAAGAGAGAAGAGGCTGCATGAGGGAAGAGAGAAGAGGCTGCAAGAGGGAAGAGAGAAGAGGCTGCAAGAGGGAAGAGAGAAGAGGCTGCAAGAGGGAAGAGAGAAGAGGCTGCAAGAGGGAAGAGAGAAGAGGCTGCATAAGGTAAGAGAGAAGAGGCGGCAAGAGGGAAGAAAGAAGAGGCTGCAAGAGGGAAGAGGCTGCATGAGGGAAGGGAGGAGAGGCTGCAAGAGGGAAGAGAGAAGAGGCTGCAAGAGGGAAGAGCCTGCATGATGGAGGGGAGAAGAGGCTGCATGAGGGAAGAGAGAAGAGGCTGCAAGAGAGAAGAGGCTGCATGAGGGAAGAGAGAAGAGGCTGCATGAGGGAAGAGAGAAGAGGCTGCTTGAGGGAAGAGAGAAGAGGCTGCTTGAGGGAAGAGAGAAGAGGCTGCAAGAGGGAAGAGAGAAGAGGCTGCATAAGGTAAGAGAGAAGAGGCGGCAAGAGGGAAGAAAGAAGAGGCTGCAAGAGGGAAGAGGCTGCATGAGGGAAGGGAGGAGAGGCTGCAAGAGGGAAGAGAAAAGAGGCTGCAAGAGGGAAGAGAGAAGAGGCTGCATAAGGTAAGAGAGAAGAGGCGGCAAGAGGGAAGAAAGAAGAGGCTGCAAGAGGGAAGAGGCTGCATGAGGGAAGGGAGGAGAGGCTGCAAGAGGGAAGAGAGAAGAGACTGCAAGAGGGAAGAGAGAAGAGACTGCAAGAGGGAAGAGCCTGCATGATGGAGGGGAGAAAAGGCTGCATGAGGGAAGAGAGAAGAGGCTGCAAGAGAGAAGAGGCTGCATGAGGGAAGAGAGAAGAGGCTGCATGAGGGAAGAGAGAAGAGGCTGCTTGAGGCAAGAGAGAAGAGGCTGCTTGAGGGAAGAGAGAAGAGGCTGCATGAGGGAAGAGAGAAGAGGCTGCATGAGGGAAGAGAGAAGAGGCTGCAAGATGGAGGAGAGAATAGGCTTCATGAGGGAAGAGGCTGCATCAGGGAAGAGAGAAGAGGCTGCATGAGGGAAGAGAGAAGAGGCTGTAAGAGGGAGGAGAGAAGAGGCTGCAAGAGGGAAGAGAGAAGAGACTGCAAGAGGGAAGAGAGAAGAGGATGCTAGAGGGAAGAGAGAAGAGGCGGCATGAAGGAAGAGAGAAGAGGATGCAAGAGGGAAGAGACTGTTAGAGGGAAGAGAGAAGAGGCTGCAAGAGGGATGAGGCTGCATGAGGAAAGAGAGAAGAGGCGGCATGAGGGAAGAGAGAAGAGGCTGCAAGAGGGAAGAGGCTGCATGAGGGAAGAGAGAAGAGGCTGCATGAGGGAAGGGAGAAGAGGTTGCAAGAGGGAAGAGAGAAGAGGCTGCAAGAGGGAAGAGAGAAGAGGCTGCATGAGGGAAGAGAGAAGTGGCTGAATGAGGGAAGGGAGAAGAGGCTGCATGAGGAAAGAGAGAAGAGGCTGCTTGAGGGAAGAGAGAAGAGGCTGCATGAGGGAAGAGAGAAGAGGCTGCAAGAGGGAAGAGAGAAGAGGCTGCAAGAGGGAAGAGAGAAGAGGCTGCAAGAGGGAAGAGAGAAGAGGCTGCAAGAGGGAAGAGAGAAGAGGCTGCATAAGGTAAGAGAGAAGAGGCGGCAAGAGGGAAGAAAGAAGAGGCTGCAAGAGGGAAGAGGCTGCATGAGGGAAGGGAGGAGAGGCTGCAAGAGGGAAGAGAGAAGAGGCTGCAAGAGGGAAGAGCCTGCATGATGGAGGGGAGAAGAGGCTGCATGAGGGAAGAGAGAAGAGGCTGCAAGAGAGAAGAGGCTGCATGAGGGAAGAGAGAAGAGGCTGCATGAGGGAAGAGAGAAGAGGCTGCTTGAGGGAAGAGAGAAGAGGCTGCTTGAGGGAAGAGAGAAGAGGCTGCAAGAGGGAAGAGAGAAGAGGCTGCATAAGGTAAGAGAGAAGAGGCGGCAAGAGGGAAGAAAGAAGAGGCTGCAAGAGGGAAGAGGCTGCATGAGGGAAGGGAGGAGAGGCTGCAAGAGGGAAGAGAAAAGAGGCTGCAAGAGGGAAGAGAGAAGAGGCTGCATAAGGTAAGAGAGAAGAGGCGGCAAGAGGGAAGAAAGAAGAGGCTGCAAGAGGGAAGAGGCTGCATGAGGGAAGGGAGGAGAGGCTGCAAGAGGGAAGAGAGAAGAGACTGCAAGAGGGAAGAGAGAAGAGACTGCAAGAGGGAAGAGCCTGCATGATGGAGGGGAGAAAAGGCTGCATGAGGGAAGAGAGAAGAGGCTGCAAGAGAGAAGAGGCTGCATGAGGGAAGAGAGAAGAGGCTGCATGAGGGAAGAGAGAAGAGGCTGCTTGAGGCAAGAGAGAAGAGGCTGCTTGAGGGAAGAGAGAAGAGGCTGCATGAGGGAAGAGAGAAGAGGCTGCATGAGGGAAGAGAGAAGAGGCTGCAAGATGGAGGAGAGAATAGGCTTCATGAGGGAAGAGGCTGCATCAGGGAAGAGAGAAGAGGCTGCATGAGGGAAGAGAGAAGAGGCTGTAAGAGGGAGGAGAGAAGAGGCTGCAAGAGGGAAGAGAGAAGAGACTGCAAGAGGGAATAGGCTGCATGATGGAGGAGAGAAGAGGCTGCATGAGGGAAGAGAGAAGAGGCTGCAAGAGGGAAGAGGCTGCATGAGGGAAGGGAGAAGAGGCTGCATGAGGAAAGAGAGAAGAGGCTGCTTGAGGGAAGAGAGAAGAGGCTGCATGAGGGAAGAGAGAAGAGGCTGCTTGAGGGAAGAGAGAAGAGGCTGCAAGAGGGAAGAGAGAAGAGGCTGCATGAGGGAAGAGAGAAGAGGCGGCCTGAGGGAAGAGAGAAGAGACTGCAAGAGGTAAGAGAGAAGAGGCTGCAAGAGGGAAGAGAGAAGAGACTGTATGAGGGAAGAGAGAGGAGGCTGCAAGAGGGAAGAGAGAAGAGGCTGCAAGAGGGAAGAGGCTGCATGAGGGAAGAGAGAAGAGGCGGCAAGAGGGAAGAGAGAAGAGGCTGCATAAGGTAAGAGAGAAGAGGCGGCAAGAGGGAAGAAAGAAGAGGCTGCAAGAGGGAAGAGGCTGCATGAGGGAAGGGAGGAGAGGCTGCAAGAGGGAAGAGAGAAGAGGCTGCAAGAGGGAAGAGAGAAGAGGCTGCAAGAGGAGAGAGAGAAGAGGCTGCTAGTGGATGAGGAGGCTGGAGTGGATGAGGAGGCTGGAGTGGATGAGGAGGCTGGGGTGGATGAGGAGGCTGGAGTGGATGAGGAGGCTGGAGTGGATGAGGAGGCTGGGGTGGATGAGGAGGCTGGAGTGGATGAGGAGGCTGGAGTGGATGAGGAGGCTGGGGTGGGCAGACCAGGAAGCCCGGGCTTGAAAGGAAGTGGAGCATAGGGTGGAACCTGGCGACGCGGTGCCCGAGGAGGAAACGCTGGAACCTGGCAACGAAAATCATGAACAGGTGTATGTGATCTGGATGATTAAATAGTGTAGCCGCAGGAAGGGGCGTGGAAGGGGCGTGGTCCTGCTCCATAACTTAAAATAACAAACTTATCTTCATTTTTGTCCGATTGTCTAATATATTGGGCCAATGGTTCATCCCTCCATCCAAAGTCATTGAGTCAGTCAAGTGACCATTAATTGTGATTTTTTTTTTATGTTGGACAATCGTAGAGATGGTGAATGCTCTTCACCAAACAGAGATGAAGATACAAAGAGCATTTATTGAGTGAGATTATTAGTTCCTGTGGCTCTTATTATTATTATTATTATTATTATTATAGAAACACGTTTTTTGGACCGTTTCATAGGTCTCATTTCTTGTCCGATTTAGGTTATTTTTTGTAGATATTTTTAGTGTAATTCCTGTTGTTGCTTTTGGTATTCCTCAGGTTTGTAGATTTTTCATGATTCGTCACCACATTTGCAATTTCCCCTCTCTTTTGGGAAATAGTAGTAGTTGTTAAATATAGAACAAAGTGAGAGTAGAGTGCTTGTCTTCTGATCCGAAGGTCGGCGGTTCGACACCCGATCCCGGTAGAGTGGTCAGATCCACTGGACCGCAGGTTGGCGGTGCGATTGCAGCTGCCTCATGTGAATACTGCCGTTGTGTCCTTGGGCAAGGCATTTAACTTGACTCGCCCCTGGTATCTGCAAATACTGGTGAGTGAATGGGTGACTGGTTCCTTGATGTAAAGCGCTTTGAGTGCCTTGAGTGCCTTGACGGTAGAAAAGCGCTTCATATATCTGACCATTGACCATTCACCATAAGCATTTCTGTCATTCACTTAAATTGTAGAAAAAACTCCTTCACCCTTTTTTTCTGCTTTTTATCTCTCTTTCCCTCTCGCTTTCTCTCAAATTTTGTTGGGAACGGCAGAACGTAAAACACACACCATTGTTGCTTTCCTCCACATACATCTAAATGTCATTTGTCATCATTTGTATAAATTGTGGATCATTGAGTAGACGAGCAATAAATCTCCAAAGTGAGTTTCTGTTCCTGTTCCAGATCCAGAACAGGATCATGGTCACTTAGATCTGTTGTACCTGTGTCTGCCTCTGTAATGTTGGACCTTTCTCCTATTGCACTACATAACTTTATACTTTATGTTTTATTATGTACATATCATACCGTTTTGTATTCAGTGTTCAATGTTTTCTTGTTTGTGTTGCATGAATCACCAGGACAAGTTCCTGTCTGTGAATTTTGTTTATCGACGAATGGCAATAAATTATATTCTGATTCTGTGTAGATCTTATCTGGGTTGGAAAAATGTCCATATCGGCGACAATAGGATTAATCTCTCTCCAGATATCGATCAATCCTACATTATGTATTAATTTATCAAATGTATTGTTTATAGATTTACCAACACTTTTGGAGCTTGATCCAATGTGGGCTGAACATGTAAGTTCCAGTCTCCACCACAGACAAGGGTTCCCTCAGAGTGGTTTGCATCAGATCCACAACTTTAGTATAGAAAGTGAGAGCGCCTCCTGGTGGAACAAATACATTTATCAAAGTAAACACACTTCTATTAATAAATATTAAAATAAAGGGAAGGTCAGACCAGGTAAATGCCAAATCCTCTTTTTTTTCCATTCATGTTGATCCTCAGAGTTGCAGGATAAAGCAGAGCGTATTCCATGTTCTTCTCTCTCAGGCTGGAATTTACCGTACTTTACTTGTGCTGATTAGTTGTTGAAGAAAGAGATTTGGGGCTTGGTTGATCCGGGTTGTCCCGCGGCGAGACGCCTGGATGCCTGAACACGCCGCTTGTCACTGAAGATATGAAACTTCAGTATTAAAGGTCTTGGACCCTGGTTTGAGGCCAGCTTGGGGGCCAGAGAGCAATGGTCACGGTCAATCTTTTTTTTCCCAGCTTTTGTTGGAAGGTTGAGATATTCTGGATCCAGGTCTCCAGATACTTGACCACATCATTGACCTTAGTGTCCTCAGAAATACTGACAATACGCAAATTGCATATGCGCTCTCAGTTCTCCAGGTCGTCCAGTTTCTCTGTCAAAACACGCACCTGGTCTGTCAATTCGGCCACTTTGTTTGTAAAGCAGAGACGTGCCCCCGGTCAGAGACCTCCTTGACCGCTGTGGCTCAGGTGTCCAGCTCGCCATTCCCGGATTTCAAATCATGCTTTTCTGCCAGGGCAGTGTCTATTTTTGTGTCCACTTAGTTATCTAGTGAGTAATATCCTGTAAGGCCGCCATAATCACCGACTCCATCTCCACCACCGTGTCCGACCCAGAGCTGGAGCCGGAACGGGCACCAAAGGAGCCTGGGCCTGTCCGGTTGCATCGTAAATGTACATGGTGAAACTCTTTTTGGGGACAGCTTTTGCCCTTTAGAAAGACCTACCCATTTAAATGGCAAATGGGATCACTGAGATTTTTGGGTGTGATCCTACATATTTATCTAAGATGATACCCCTCTTTTTACTATAAAAAAGATGTTGAAAAATGGAATCTCATCCCAGACTTAAGTCTAAATCAGAGGATTGAAATAATAAAAATTTCATGTTGTGCCCGGATTTCTCCATCTGTTCCAGACTCTCCCGATTTCCATCCTCAACTGGCTGTTTGATGAAGGAATAAAACAATCTCAAGACTTGTAATCTTAAGGCAGACTCCTTGCATCCAATTTAAAACATTTTAAAAGGAAAAGGAGGCGGGGTTTACCTTGTCTGAAAAATTACTTTGTTTCATTTGACACAGAATATCAAGCTCAATGGAAAATTAAAGCCGCAAGCGGCATCCAACGGCCCTCGCGGGCCGCCGGCCTTCCGACTCTGCGCTTTCGACTTGATAAAGATGGCGCCCTTATTGTGTGTTGAATTAAAAAAGAACTTGACAGACGGCGACACATTGGACATGGCCAATCCAGTGCAAATCAACACAAGTGTCAGTCAAATTTGCTGCGCCGCCGCACAGAGACCGTAGCACTTAGAATCAAAATATGGATAAGTTTTGATGCCCCGCTTGTGTAGATGATATTTCCCAAAGTAAAGCTTGATCGAGCTATTGTCCACGGAGGAGTTTGTTAAAGTGTGAAGCGTAAATGTGAACATTTCAAAGATTTGGCGTTTTCCCATTTGTGACAGTATATTTGCAGCTCCACGGCACAGAGACCGTACCACTTAAAACAAAATATGACTAACTTTTGATGCTCCACTTGGGTAGATGATTTTCCCCAAATATGAACTTGATCGGGTATTCGCCCTAGGAGGTGTTTGTTAAAGTGTGAAGCGTAAAAATGTGGTAATTTTAGAGATTTCGCTGTTTTCCCATTTCTGACATATATTTGCGGGTCCGCCACACAGAGACCGTAGCACTTAGAATCAAAATATGGATAAGTTTTGATGCCCTGCTTGTGTAGATGATATTCCCCAAATATGAACTTGATCGGACAATCGCCCTAGGAGGAGTTCATTAAAGTGTGAAGCATAAAAATGTGGTGATTTGAGCGATTCTGCGATTTTCCCATAAGGATAACATGGGATGTTTCTGTCATCGCTACGGTTACGCCGTACAAAATATGACTTTGGCTCTCATACTTTTATGATCAGGAAGGCAAATTAGAATTTTGTTTAAAATATCATGTCATTTGGAAAAACTCTATTGTTTATAGGCCACTCTGAAGGCCAAATAGTCAGAATTCTGGGAAACGTTTGCGGCTCCGTCGCACAGAGACCGTAAAAGTTATCCTTAAAATTTGGATAACTTTAGATGCACCACTTGTCTAGAGGACGTACACTGATTTTGAGGTTGGTGGGCAAAACGCACTAGGAGGAGTTTGTTAAAGTGTGAAACATAAAAATGTGGATATTTGAGAGATTTTGCGGTTTTCCCATAGGGATAACATGGGAGGTTTCTGTCATCGCTACGACTACGCCGTAAAAATTAATGCATTTGTCTGATTCGCTTTTTTGATCGGGACGGCAAAATAGAATTTTGGGTAAAGTTTAGAACATTTTGGTAAAACTAATTTTTGACCTTCAATGTTAATTCAAAGGTCACTCTATAGGGGGCGCTATTGCGCCCATTTCAATTTGTCATCATAAACTGGCCCAAACTAGAAAGTTTAACAACTGATTCAAATTTGGTCCTAATCGGACTTGTTTTGATCAAATGGGAACAATTTTTAGATCTGCAATATCCCAAAATAAGTTGTCCAACTTTGCGGCTGCGCCGCACACAGACCGTAAAAGGTATCTCAAAAAATTGGATAACTTTAGATGCCCCACTTGTCCAGAGGACGTACGCCGATTTTGAAGTTGGTGGGCAAAACGCCCTAGGAGGAGTTCGTCAAAGTTTGACATAAACAAAATGGCTAACTCAGCGTGTTTTCATTTTCAAAGGAAGATGGCGGCCATAGGGTAAGTCTGGGGGCGTGGCCACAATCATATTTTTTTTTTGTCCGCAAGAGAAGAATGCGTGTCCCGAATTTCGTAGCTCTACGACAAAGTTGACCTCGGGGCGTCTTCCATAGGCGCAATGTATTTTGACTTTTGATTCTGAATTTTGGGCAAAGTTTGGTGAGTTTTTGAGCATGTTCAGGGGGTCAAATTAGAGCTCAAAAAGCAGAAGAACAAGAAAAATAATAAAAATAATATTTTTAGCAAAAACAATATAGCCGTTTCCACTATAACAACAAATTATACATAGTTTGAAAGCTCTACGCCTTCCCGATGCCGCCATGGGGTGGAATCATCATTACGAGCGCTTACGCGCTCGTCACTCCCTATTCCGTCGGGATGCCCCGCCCACTCCCCATAGACTTCCATTGATTTGAGCAGATACAAGCATGGCCCATGCCTGCGGCATGGATTCTCACGTACAGGACGATGCCAGGAGGGTTTTTGGAGGAATGCAGCGCTTTGCGCTGCTGTTGTCAACAATGAGTGAATGGGCTATGCCCATTCACTCATTGTTGACTATTTCTGTCATAGCAGGAGTAAGTATGCATGATCCATGCCTTCGGCATGGGCTAGTTCACTGTACTTGCCAGGGGCGACGGGGAACCGACAGTTGCAACGCTGCCTTTGGCAGCGTTGCGGGAGCAATAGGCCCTCCGCCCTGCTGGGGCTCGGGCCTAAATATTGAGAGTACCGGTAATGCTGTGTGTTCTATGATTATTCTCTACAAAATAATTTGAAAAAAGAAAATATTTTTTCAGATCCAGATCTAGAACTTTAATGGTTGAATGGACGATTTTATTGGCCCAAATCTGAGTCTCATTTCCTCGTGGTGTGGACGGCCGATTAGTCCTGCCACGTATCAATTATAAAACGCACCTACTGCACCTGCAGAGCCTGGTTCACCTGCAGAGCCTTGTCAGCTCGTCCCCAGGAGAGCAGCACGTTTCCCTGCGTCTAAGCGCATGGATCTATCATAATATAGTTCCCTCAGTGACGGGATAAATTAAGACAGAGAAAGACAGTTCGAGCTCACAAGAGACGGAAATCTACGGAGACGAGATCAGAGCGCTAATAAACAAAGGCAAGTGTGTGTTGTGTCAGTCCGCACGGGGGAGTGGCATGAGCACGGGGGAGTGGCATGAGCACGGGGGAGTGGCATGTGCACGGGGGAGTGGCATGAGCACGGGGGAGTGGCAAGAGCACGGTGGAGTGGCATGAGCACGGGGGAGTGGCATGTGCACAGGGGAGTGGCATGAGCACGGGTGAGTGGCAAGAGCACGGGGGAGTGGGATGAGCACTTCCGCCAAAAAATCGTCCATAATAGTAGCTAATAATAACTCCTTTATTTGTAAATATCTATAAAAATCCTGTTTTTAAAACAGACTTTGTTTTAAGCTCTCAAGGATAAGATACAAAGCAAAGGTGCAAGATCATGTTTAAAGACAATAACAATAGGCCGAAAAATAATGCAGGATATGTGTCCTTTAAAACCTTGTTTGGACTGGCCCTGGTCCACCAGAGTCACTCAAATACAACTCATGTTTTCTTAATAAATACAATCTAAATTGTACCTTAATTATATATATTCCAAGTTTGTGGTGGTTGCGCTGTATGATGTGGCCAGATGTAAAAAAGTTTTTAGTTTATCAAGAGATTTTCTGCTTTTATTTCACTTCCTGCAAAGCCTCTGCACCACCTTTTACTTTTGTGTTTTGATTGGCTCTGTATCCCTGTATTTTCACTTGTGTAACAAAACTGATTACTTCTTCTACCACTGCTCAAAACATCTCACTCTCCTCCATCTTTTCCTCAGAACATCTCAGCTTCCTCTGTCACGGCCTCTTCTCTGAGTTGTATTGAGAAGGAGAACAGCAGGCTCTTTCTTTACCTCGGGATTGGCTCAGGGAGGACGGTCCCATGACCTCGCTGCATTCCTCAGCTCTGGAACAATCCCACACTCTCATATGGAACCGCTATTGTATTCCCTCATTTCTTTTAAATGTTTTAAATATAAACAAACACAACATACAAATTCCATTTAGTTCAAAGTCTATCAAAGACGTCCATTTTTAGGCCAGAGCCTCAGCAGGGCTTGGGCCTGTTCGACCCTGTCGCCAGTCGTCCCTGGCAAAAGCCAGTGAAAAGCCCATGATGGGACAGGCATACTTTCTCCTGCATGAGAAAATAGTCAATAATGAGGGAATGGAAGACTCTTGGCTGTACTCGAGTCCACGCCCACGTCATAACTATAACTGCTAAAATGAATGGAAGTCTATGGGGCGTGGCTGGGGGGACGATGGGATGTGGTGAGTGACGAGCGAGTCATGAAATGTATAATATGTGGTTGCCGTGGCTATATTGTTTATGCAAAAAAAAATGGAGTGGAGTGCGGTGGGGGAGTGCGGTGGGGGGAGTGCGGTGGGGGAGTGCGGTGGGGGAGTGCGGTGGGGGGAGTGCGGTGGGGGGAGTGCGGTGGGGGAGTGCGGTGGGGGAGTGCGGTGGGGGAGTGCGGTGGGGGAGTGCGGTGGGGAGTGCGGTGGGAGGAGTGCGGTGGGGGAGTGCGGTGGGGGGAGTGCGGTGTGGGGAGTGCGGTGGGGGAGTGCGGTGGGGGAGTGCGGTGGGGGAGTGCGTGGGGGGAGTGCGGTGGGAGGAGTGCGGTGGGGGGAGTGCGGTGGGGGAGTGCGGTGGGGCTAGTGCGGTGTGGGGAGTGCGGTGGGGGAGTGCGGTGGGGAGTGCGGTGGGAGGAGTGCGGTGGGGGAGTGCGGTGGGGGGAGTGCGGTGTGGGGAGTGCGGTGGGGGAGTGCGGTGGGGGAGTGCGGTGGGGGAGTGCGTGGGGGGAGTGCGGTGGGAGGAGTGCGGTGGGGGAGTGCGGTGGGGGAGTGCGGTGGGGGAGTGCGGTGGGGCTAGTGCGGTGTGGGGAGTGCGGTGGGGGGAGTGCGGTGGGGGGAGTGCGGTGGGGGAGTGCGGTGGGGGGAGTGCGGTGGGAGGAGTGCGGTGGGAGGAGTGCGGTGGGGGAGTGCGGTGGGGAGTGCGGTGGGGGGAGTGCGGTGGGGGAGTGCGGTGGGGAGTGCGGTGGGAGGAGTGCGGTGGGGGGAGTGCGGTGGGGGAGTGCGGTGGGGGGAGTGCGGTGGGGGAGTGCGGTGAGGAGTGCGGTGGGAGGAGTGCGGTGGGGGAGTGCGGTGGGGGAGTGCGGTGGGGCTAGTGCGGTGGGGGAGTGCGGTGGGGAGTGCGGTGGGGGAGTGCGGTGGGGAGTGCGGTGGGGAGTGCGGTGGGAGGAGTGCGGTGGGGGAGTGCGGTGGGGGGAGTGCGGTGGGGGAGTGCGGTGAGGAGTGCGGTGGGAGGAGTGCGGTGGGGGAGTGCGGTGGGGGAGTGCGGTGGGGCTAGTGCGGTGTGGGGAGTGCGGTGGGGGAGTGCGGTGGGGGAGTGCGGTGGGGGAGTGCGGTGGGGAGTGCGGTGGGGGAGTGGGGTGGGGGGAGTGCGGTGGGGGGAGTGCGGTGGGAGGAGTGCGGTGGGGGGAGTGCGGTGGGGGGAGTGCGGTGGGGGGAGTGCGGTGGGAGGAGTGCGGTGGGAGGAGTGCACATGCGCACTTCCGCTTGAGTTCTCAAATCGGCGAAAAATCGTCCATTAGGCCTTTAAAGGAATAATAGAGGATTTTTCGCACCAAATCTGAGTCTCATTTCCTGGTGGCGTGGACAGTAGTTCTCCCACATGTCAGTCATTCCCTGCGTGCTACTGCACACCTGCAGGCTCGTTTCCATGGCAGCACATGTGTGGTTGATATGTGTGTGTTTAGTGAGTTCCTTCAGTTACAGGACAAAAAGACAGAGAGCTGTGTTCAAGCTGGTTCAGAAGAGACGGAAATCTACGGAAACGAGATATGAACCGTGGTCCTCATAAACAAACGCACGTGTAGTAGCGGGGCTGTTGTGTGCTTCCACACAAGGTTTGATCGTAGGCGGCCTCTCGGAGGGAACAGGAGGGTGAAGTTTTCAAATCTGCAAAAAAATCCTATTATTCCTATAACGAACTCCTCCTAGGCCTGACCAACCAAAAATTTGCTGAGAATCATCTTCAGGACTTTGGCCCAATCAAAAAAGTCCGACGGGCCAAAGTCATGTTTTGTAGAGCATAGTGGACGACACAAACCTCCCATGTTCTCCCAAAGGGAAAATCGCACATTTCTGGTTCGGTCAAATACAATAAAACATCATCTGCAGAAGGCAATGTTACATTCCGTCCCGTCAATGGTAACACCATGGCCAATGGTTTCAAATACAAAGCAAACAGGAGGGGAGACCAGGCACAGCCCTGTCTCACCCCCCTTTCAAGAGTCAGTGGATCTGTCACATGACCATCGTAAAGAGCCCCAATATTTTATTTTTTTAACTAGTCGATTTGAAATTTTCTTAACACTTTAAATAAATATGGCCAGTTAATAGAATCTAAAGCTTTCTCAGCGTCCAAACTAATTATTACGGCTTTGTTTGGTTGTGTTTGTGTGTGTCTCATTGTGTGTAAAGATGGTCTTATGTCTCTTGTGTGTCTCATTGTGTGTAAAGATGGTCTTATGTCCTCTTGTGTGTGTCTCATTGTGTGTAAAGATGGTCTTGTGTCATCTTGTGTGTGTCTGATTGTGTGTAAAGATGGTCTTATGTCGTCTTGTGTGTGTCTCATTGTGTGTAAAGATGGTCTTATGTCGTCTTGTGTGTGTCTCATTGTGTGTAAAGATGCTCTTATGTCGTCTTGTGTGTGTCTCATTGTGTGTAAAGATGGTCTTATGTCGTCTTGTGTGTGTCTCATTGTGTGTAAAGATGGTCTTATGTCGTCTTGTGTGTGTCTCATTGTGTGTAAAGATGCTCTTATGTCGTCTTGTGTGTGTCTCATTGTGTGTAAAGATGGTCTTATGTCCTCTTGTGTGTGTCTCATTGTGTGTAAAGATGGTCTTATGTCGTCTTGTGTGTGTCTCATTGTGTGTAAAGATGGTCTTATGTCGTCTTGTGTGTGTCTCATTGTGTGTAAAGATGGTCTTATGTCCTCTTGTGTGTGTCTCATTGTGTGTAAAGATGGTCTTATGTCGTCTTGTGTGTGTCTCATTGTGTGTAAAGATGGTCTTATGTCATCTTGTGTGTGTCTCATTGTGTGTAAAGATGGTCTAATGTCGTCTTGTGTGTGTCTCATTGTGTGTAAAGATGGTCTTATGTCGTCTTGTGTGTGTCTCATTGTGTGTAAATATGGTCTTATGTCGTCCTGTGTGTGTCTCATTGTGTGTAAAGATGGTCTTATGTCGTCTTGTGTGTGTCTCATTGTGTGTAAAGATGGTCTTATGTTGTCTTGTGTGTGTCTCATTGTGTGTAAAGATGGTCTTATGTCGTCCTGTGTGTGTCTCATTGTGTGTAAAGATGGTCTAATGTCGTCTTGTGTGTGTCTCATTGTGTGTAAAGATGGTCTTATGTCCTCTTGTGTGTGTCTCATTGTGTGTAAAGATGGTCTTATGTCGTCTTGTGTGTGTCTCATTGTGTGTAAAGATGGTCTTATGTCGTCTTGTGTGTGTCTCATTGTGTGTAAAGATGGTCTTATGTCGTCTTGTGTCTTTGTGGATTCAGTTTGGGAGGATTTGTTCCGTTCTTTTGGACATAATTGAGGTGAATAAACGATAGTCAAATTCAGAATAGAAATAGTCTCTATGAGGCACAGTCCAGTCGCTCCTTTGGGTCTCAGGGACAAAAGGGTGTCCAGAAAGGAATTTATATCATTTATATCGTCTGGAATTTTTGAAAAAGGATTAAAGGATAAAAGGATTCAAATGCTAATAGAATTTGGTCTTGTTTAGTTATTTTTTTCATTTTGCCTGCTGTGTGCTCTACAGTCCCACAGAGAACTACGGACTGTGTGCTCTACAGTCCCACAGAGAACTCCAGACTGTGTGCTCTACAGTCCCACAGAGAACTACGGACTGTGTGTTCTACAGTCCCACAGAGAACTACGGACTGTGTGTTCTACAGTCCCACAGAGAACTCCAGACTGTGTGCTCTACAGTCCCACAGAGAACTCCAGACTGTGTGTTCTACAGTCCCACAGAGAACTCCAGACTGTGTGCTCTACAGTCCCACAGAGAACTCCAGACTGTGTGTTCTACAGTCCCACAGAGAACTCCAGACTGTGTGTTCTACAGTCCCACAGAGAACTCCAGACTGTGTGTTCTACAGTCCCACAGAGAACTCCAGACTGTGTGTTCTACAGTCCCACAGAGAACTCCAGACTGTGTGCTCTACAGTCCCACAGAGAACTCCAGACTGTGTGTTCTACAGTCCCACAGAGAACTCCAGACTGTGTGTTCTACAGTCCCACAGAGAACTCCAGACTGTGTGTTCTACAGTCCCACAGAGAACTCCAGACTGTGTGTTCTACAGTCCCACAGAGAACTCCAGACTGTGTGTTCTACAGTCCCACAGAGAACTCCAGACTGTGTGTTCTACAGTCCCACAGAGAACTCCAGACTGTGTGCTCTACAGTCCCACAGAGAACTCCAGACTGTGTGCTCTACAGTCCCACAGAGAACTCCAGACTGTGTGTTCTACAGTCCCACAGAGAACTCCAGACTGTGTGTTCTACAGTCCCACAGAGAACTCCAGACTGTGTGCTCTACAGTCCCACAGAGAACTCCAGACTGTGTGCTCTACAGTCCCACAGAGAACTCCAGACTGTGTGCTCTACAGTCCCACAGAGAACTCCAGACTGTGTGTTCTACAGTCCCACAGAGAACTCCAGACTGTGTGTTCTACAGTCCCACAGAGAACTCCAGACTGTGTGTTCTACAGTCCCACAGAGAACTCCAGACTGTGTGTTCTACAGTCCCACAGAGAACTCCAGACTGTGTGTTCTACAGTCCCACAGAGAACTCCAGACTGTGTGTTCTACAGTCCCACAGAGAACTCCAGACTGTGTGTTCTACAGTCCCACAGAGAACTCCAGACTGTGTGTTCTACAGTCCCACAGAGAACTCCAGACTGTGTGCTCTACAGTCCCACAGAGAACTTCAGACTGTGTGTTCTACAGTCCCACAGAGAACTCCAGACTGTGTGTTCTACAGTCCCACAGAGACAGCCAGTCCACTCGTACATAGTCAGGACCACTCATACTCACTCACTGCAGATCCTGAGTTAGAGTGATTATTAGAGACTTCCTCCGACTGCAGTGACACAAAAGATGAGCCCCCATGTTTTACCCGAATGTCTGGAGGAACATGACGCACTCTTCGTATCACCGAGGTCTGTTAAGCGCCAGTTGGAGACACAGTTATTTTCTACTGAGGAGAAACTGGACGACTGTCGCAAGAAGCTCAAGTCAGAGCAACGCAAGAGCCGCCGATTACAGAGGCAAGTCATCTCTCTTTCTGAGGTCATCAAAGAGCTGAAAGAAAAAAGCCTCATTTCCACTGGATGTGCTGAGATGATGGATGATTCCTTCAGTGGTGTCACCAAGGAAATCCTCACCAGAATGAAGAAAGGAAACAAGTCAAAAGTGTCAGAGGAATTGCAGAGTTTTGCCATGACTTGTCACATTTATTCTGCAAAAGCTTATTCGTATGAGCGTGAATGTTTCGGCCATACCTCATCCAGACACCATCAGGAACTGGGACCGTGAAGTGTCATCCGATCCAGGCTTCACTAAAGCTTCTTTCACTGTCTACAGCTTCACTAAGGCTTCTTTCACTGCTCTACAGCTTCACTAAGGCTTCTTTCACTGCTCTACAGCTTCACTAAGGCTTCTTTCACTGCTCTACAGCTTCACTAAGGCTTCTTTCACTGTCTACAGCTTCACTAAGGCTTCTTTCACTGCTCTACAGCTTCACTAAGGCTTCTTTCACTGCTCTACAGCTTCACTAAGGCTTCTTTCACTGCTCTACAGCTTCACTAAGGCTTCTTTCACTGTCTGCAGCTTCACTAAGGCTTCTTTCACTGCTCTACAGCTTCACTAAGGCTTCTTTCACTGCTCTACAGCTTCACTAAGGCTTCTTTCACTGCTCTACAGCTTCACTAAGGCTTCTTTCACTGCTCTACAGCTTCACTAAGGCTTCTTTCACTGCTCTACAGCTTCACTAAGGCTTCTTTCACTGTCTACAGCTTCACTAAGGCTTCTTTCACTGCTCTACAGCTTCACTAAGGCTTCTTTCACTGCTCTACAGCTTCACTAAGGCTTCTTTCACTGCTCTACAGCTTCACTAAGGCTTCTTTCACTGCTCTACAGCTTCACTAAGGCTTCTTTCACTGCTCTACAGCTTCACTAAGGCTTCTTTCACTGCTCTACAGCTTCACTAAGGCTTCTTTCACTGTCTACAGCTTCACTAAGGCTTCTTTCACTGCTCTACAGCTTCACTAAGGCTTCTTTCACTGTCTACAGCTTCACTAAGGCTTCTTTCACTGCTCTACAGCTTCACTAAGGCTTCTTTCAC